>NW_026000153.1:2975176-3064775 GCF_001458135.2 Marmota marmota marmota
GATGGATTCACGGTGTTTAACCCCCTTCGCCTCGCCGGGGGCGGCTGATCCAGCTGCAGCACCCCGGCCGGGGGTGGCCGCGGCCGGGCCCCGCGCCCCCCTGCGTCCCCCGCGCCCCCACCCGGCTCCGGAGAGGGCAGGCTGATTTACAGCCGCGCTGGCCGGACTCTTGCGAAATCACTTGGGCTGGGGAAACCCACTCCCAGGGCTCTGGCCGGAAGAGGCCCGGCCGGGGGAGAGCAGCGGGGGCGTCGAGCCTCCACATCCCGCGCCCACTGAGCCTCAGGACCAGGCCACGCTCGCCCGCAGGACCGCCACCGAGCTTCCCGCCTTCTACTGCTCCTTCACCGCGGGCTGAGTTCTCCAGAGAGCTGGAGGCTGCCGGGTCCCTCCCCGGGGAGAGCTGTCCTGCACGCCCGCTGCCCAGCTCCCCAGCGCCCCATCCACCGCGTTAGGGCGCGGAATCCACATCTTAGGGGACCTTCGTCGGGAAGATGCAAAAAAAATTCAGACGCAAAGATTAGGGAAGGCAGCTGCTAGCTTCTCGTGTAAACCTGAAGAGAGAGCCCCCCAGGCCCCATCTCCATCTGTTTAAACACGTTTTGCTCCCTTTTCTGCAGCGCAGAAAGCAAACATTAAAAGAGAGCGATTGTGCTTAGAAACTTTACGTTTTCTTTAAAAAAAAAAAAGTTCCCTGAGTTCCCGGCCTTTCTTCATCACCCTTTGTCCTACCTAAAGGAAATAAACTCCCTAAATTCTTGCTTTACTTTTAGCTTCTATGTGGATGTTCTCTGAGCATATTTTGCTTCGGGAGGCGGGAAGAAAACGTGCAGATAGTGAAACAAAATAAGAAACACATAGCTTCAACTTGAACTAAGAACTCCGATTTGGTAATTCTAAACTAAAAAATAATGTTATTTTATTTTCTTGGTAAGTGAGAAGGCAGGTTGAGTATTCCCACAGCTTGTGAAGTTGATCACTAGAAACGGGGAACTGGTGAATATGTGCACATTCTTGCTCTACAAACACTAGGGATACCATGCCAGTCTAAAAAAGTCAATCACGGTTAGGACATCAGGGAGAAGCATGAGTTGGTCGGCACCCTAATTATTAGTTTCTGGCTAAACAAAAGTCAACAGAGCACAAAGCAACGAACCCAGTGAATCATCTTTCCTTTTTGTAAGATGAGGGCTTAAATATTATATTCTTGAAAGGCTTTTAAAAGCAATAAATATACCCACTTAAGATCCATTTTTAAAAGCTGGGCTTATGAAACTCATAATTATAAGGTAAAGTGATCAAAAGTGAGTGTACAATTATTTTGCTTGTATAAATGAATAAAGAAACATGAAATTTCCAAGGAAGACAGCCGCCAATCTGTAAAAAGTATATGTAAAACTTGTCACTTCAATTGAATACTTTTTTTCTTTCTTCTCCCCTCTGCAAATATAATTACCCCTTAGTCTAGCCTCAAAGAAGGGTCAAAAAAAAACCCTCTCTTCTTCATATGACTATACAAAAAAACGAATATACTCATAAAAAAAAAGGGAGATGAGATCAATAGTATCCCAAAGTTTGGTCCCTAAGTCCCCCACTGGAGTTGATTTAAAAATAAAAAATAAAAAGGTACTACTAAAGTGACTTGTGCATAGAAGTCTTGCCTCTCTGTAATCGGGATCTCAAAATAAACCTCTAAAACAACGCATGCTACTTCAATAACTTCATCCGAAGAAAACAGCGACGCAACAACCTCTGCTTTAGGGCTTGGCCAGGCTGGATCCCCAGGAAGAACGCTGTATGGGAAATTAAGCTTCCCCTTCAATTTCATTTGAATTCCTAAGTAGCCTACAGGCCCTGCAAATGACTGCCTCAGAAACTCAGCCTCATTTTACCCTTACGTTTGCTTTAAGGAAATTTTTTTCCAAACACTTTCACTGGATGAGTATTTTACTCGCAAACTTTCCTGGGCAAAATCTCAAGAGGAAATTTCACATTAAAACAACAACCAACAAAGCTATTTTTGTAATATGTAGCTTCTTATAATACAAGTATGTTTTTACTTCACTTTGTTATAAAATATAAAAGTGTTTGATTTTCAATTTTTCTAAATTACTTGCAGGGTAATGAGTGGGAGGTGGGAAATGAAGAGGTAGAGATCCTTATGCCATCTGGCGGTGCCATGTGGAACTTCGCTGAAGAAGCTAAATTTACTAACCATCTGTGCCTAGAGTGATTTTCTCTTGGGGAAAACCTCTGTAAATCTAGTCCTTTTGAAACCAAGGAGGAAAATAGCCTTCATTAGCGAAGATTCATTTGAAGACAGATTCCCTGTGTTGGCGGGAAATAGGAAGTCCTATGTCCTGGAAGTACACAGAATTTTGATGAACCATCATTCATGTGCACAGCATAACTTTAGAGTTTTTTATTGTAATTTATGTTTCGGTGACAAAGAAATGTAAGAAAGGCTAATGCGAGATATAGAGTTGAACTTTTTTACAATTTATTCAGACTTTTCAGACGTCTCTGCAATGTCCACCACTGAGCACGTGGGGGCGTACGCAAGTCTGTTTGGCTTCTGGTAATATGACTCCTTCCATTATTTGCATGAATTGTTTTGATTGGATGTTAGGTCTTTAAAACGTCAATTTTACGTCAAATGGCTGTCAACCAATCAGCAACCTACTCTAGCATGATTGGTTTCTACTAGAAATGTCAATCATCCTAAATTTGCATACTAGTCCTTCTACAGCCAGGAGCCTATCAGTCTGCTGTGGCAGCTGGAAGAGAAAGAATCGGACGGAGAAGAATTAAAAATCACTTTTTTTCTAGCAAAGCGAAAGAAAATTATTATTTTGCTCATAGTATTAAAATCAATTTAAGTGTATTTTTATCAAATAAAACACATTCAATTAAACAAATACAAGAAACCATCAGCCTTGCTTACTAATTTTATGTAATGTATTCTGCTTAAAATATTGATAAGTAGTCAAAAGAATAATAAAATGCAAACAGAATAAAAGTGCTAATAAATTCACAACACAAATGATCACTGGGAAACCAAAAGTAAACATGTGGCTTCTAAATAAATTATGTGATGGTATAGAAATGTTTTCAATATTTAGGCAAGCCTAAAGTTTTGCTTTATAAGAAAAAAAACCGAGAGAGGAATTGAAAAGAACATTATTTTGCCTTTAACAATCGAATACTTCCATCACTCTGCTCTTTTTATTTATTTACCGTGCACTCACAAAAATACTTGTTTATACATTTCTCATCTTACACACTCACATAAAATGAAAAAGAAGAAAATATCAGGGCCTGTGAAGAAGTAATTGCCAATTTTATATTTCAGAATTCGTAAGACCGAAGCTTTGATTTACCCGCTACAAAATTCTTCTAGGGTTACTGCAATTTAAAATATCTGGAGAGCTGTGAAATGTTTATTATCTTTCTAAAATACGTGCAAGTACAATTCCCTCCACTCTTCCTGCTTGTTTCCAAATCGCCCCCGAAACCAGAATTTGGATGCAACAGGGTAATGAAACAACGTTGCAACTCTCCACTTAGCCAGCCCTCGGCTCTGAAGAATTTTGTACTAGGCGTTAACAAGCATTGACATAAACTGGAGTTGCTTCTACGGTATTAACCGGATTAGGAAATTATCCTCTAACTTTTCACGCAATAGCAAAAAGATTTTTCCCTCGGAGTTTTATTTATCTTTGCATATATATTTTTTAACTTTTTTCTTTTTCTCTTTTTTTTTCTTCTTTCCAATTTTCTTCTTTTTCCTTTTTTTTTTTTTTTTTTTTTTGTCTTCCCACCACCACCCCTTCCAGTTAGGATTATTACAATATTCCGGGTGTTTTCGTCCCTGGTCTGCGTTTTTACAAGTCACTAAAATAGATGTGTACCTGGGACTACTACGGGGAATCGCACAGGACTAGGGTGGTGCTCAGAGGAGGTGGAAGAGAAGTGTGTGTTGCATAGGAAAACAGGGTTGTGATACCAAAGCGGATTTAGTTTGTGCTTTACAAAGACTGCATAAACAACACAGCACTAAAATTAAATCCCTTCCTCAGGGTATAAAGTACAGGCTCCCTATACAGGAACAGTAACGCACGCCTTCTACTTCTCTTTACTCCCTCCCCAATTAGCCTACTGCTGGAGACCCTCTCAGTAGCGGGTAAGAAAGCGGTCTGCACCACCAGCCTTCTGACTCAGCAGGAAAATGCTTGCATAGAGGACTGCACCTCACTCATCTGGCAGAAGCAACCTCAATGCGAGCTCTCACCGCCATCACCCCACCACCACCACATAAAATACATTCTCTTTCACCCGTTCTCACTAGCTCGCGCCACATCTCCCCTTGTCAATCACAAAAGCACAACATATGGCGCATGCGCGCTGGTGGTCACCAGCCCCCACCGACCCCACGCCTTTTCCGTACGTCATCCCGTTCGATGGACCAATAAGAGGGAAGATTCGGGGGCGGGCCACCGGGAAGCAGCCAATGAGAGAGCAGTTGGAAGCCGAGGCTTGAGGAGAGTAAATCCTTCCGTGGTCCGCATTCAGACGCCCCCGCGATGATTTATGCATCCCTTTTATTATTTGTAACACTTTGGGAAGTTATTAAAAGGAAGATCTACTGCTTCCTCTTTTTTGGGGGGCGGGGGGTGTAACTGGATGGCAATATTTGTCACTGGCCCATATAAGGGAAGAGCAGTGAGAGGTGGAAGGCAGTTGGATGCTGGATTTGTTTGTATGGGTACTGGTTTTTATTACAAGACAGATTATCCTTTTCATTACAAGCTGTAGACAGGGCCAACTTCGAAGGTCCTCGTGGCCGAATGATCTTCGATCACTCAGGGAGCTTGAAACCTGATGCCTTCTGACTTTCATGTCTGTATTCTTGGCTCTAGGAATAGCAGCCTGAGAAGATGTTGCAACTTAGGGTTGCTAGAGAAAGAAAAACGCAGACTCCCATCACTCTCCACCCCCCGCCTTAACATGGAGTAAACCTCGGCCTTTTTCCGCTTCGATACTCATTAAGAGTTAGTTGACTTTGTAGCGGATGCAATAAAACTTGGATGATTTCAGGCCCCCAAACAATCCGGGTTTCTGTTTTTCTCTCGGCCCCAACCACACCCCCAAGGAAATTGCCTTTTCAGCAGGCGCCTGCGGGAAAGAACCGCAGGAGACAGATGCCCCTGGGAGGACTGCAGTTTGGGGAGGGGGAGCCGTCTGGGGTGTGGAAATAAAGGAACCAAGGTAAGAATGTAGGAGTGGCCCAGGAGGACTTTCGTGTTTGGATTTAAATTTTCGGACTAACTAGAGGGAAAATTAACAAACCCTCAGTACCTGGAGGATACACTGAAAGGTTAGCGTTCATTCACAGAGCTGCTGCCCACCTCAATCCTGCTCTGCTGGAGAGGGCGAATCTCGCAGGGCGGAATAAGTGGGATATTGGACTGAAAGTAGGAAAGCGCCAAAGGAAAGTACGAATGCAAATTTGCTACCCCACTTCATCTCCAAACCTAAATTACACTTTCAAACATAAAACACGATTACAAGCAAACAAGGATGTTAGGAATATGTTGCCTCTGTTCTTAGGTCACAGTCAAGAGCTCATTTGCGCTGCGCGCAGTGGTGCATGCCTGTAATCCCAGCAATTCAAGAGGCTTGAGGCAGGGGAATCACAAGTTCGAGGCCAGCATAAGCAATTTAGCGAGACCCTGTCTCAAAATGTTTTTTAAAAACTGGGGATATGCCTCAATGGTAAGGCACCTCTTGGTTCAATCCCCAGATTTAAAAAAAAAAAAAAAAAACCTAAGTCGCTGGTATCCACATATTTTTAATTTGGAATTAAGAAAAGTAATGCAAGATAACTGCGGCATCGGGATGGGGTGGGGAGATACTGAAGAGGAGGAGTCAGGTAGAAGAAATCAAGAACCGTTTGATCACGGACTGAGTTGAAGGAAAACAAAACCGTGAACTTCAAAGCTCGGTCCTAATTCCCCTCGGGTTAATTTCTGCTTCCTAAAAAGTTGATAATGGTCATTAATCACTCGTCCCGCCTCCGCCCGTCGTGCTGAGTTCCAGAGAGTTTTCTCCACGCCGCCGGCCCTAGGGACTCGGGGTGATTCTTCACACACGCTGTCTGTACCTTCTGCGGAAGGGAAGGCCCCCGGGCCGGTGGGCCCATGGATGCGAGAAAATCTGCGGACAGCAAGAAGTTGGAATCTGGGAAATATGTTGCAAAGGGTGCAGGCCTGCACGTGGAAGAAACCGGGTGCATATGCTGTTTCCATTCCGCCTGACCCTAAAATAAAAAGAAAAGAAGGCCTTCAAGTGTGCCTGGTGTGCTGTTTGAAGAAGGTTACAGTGTGTTTAGAGATTTGCAAAGCTCTGCCGAGCAGTAAAGATTTAAAAGGCCTGCCTAAGTTTTGTTAAATGACTTCCGGTTGCAGAATCCCCCCCTTTAAACCAAGGCGGCCCCTGAGGCCTCTGATCTTGACTTGGTCAGGGCCTGGCACTCAGCACCGGACTGCAAGGAAGAGACTGGGCTAGGCCAGGCGCTCCGAGAGGAGGGTAGGGGCGGGCCCGGGACCCGAAAAAGGTCCGCCTCCAGTCCCGAGAGAACCCCCTTTAGGGCTGTAGCGGTGTGGTGGTAAAAGTGAAGTCGTGGCCTTTCTACTGGCTTTTCTGCGAGGAAACTCCGGGGCGTGGACCAAGTGCATTGAAATTGACTGATAGATTACGGGAAAGGTCTCCTGAATCCAGGTTGACCCTCCCTAGATGAAAGCCGTTTTATTTTGGAGGAGACCAGGGAGTGAATTGGCTGGGGATTCAGGCAGGAGGGTCTTCATCGTAAGTGCCCACGTTCCCACTAGCAATAATAAATAAACAATAAAACTTTGAAATAAAACAAAAATTATCAAAACTCTGGGACAGTGGTTATTGCTATCAGGGACGATTAGATGACTGCACCTAAAAGTATACTTAGGTTTCCCAGATTCTTTTTTTCCAGAGGGCCATTGACTTGAGATTTCCAGTAATGAGGGAACCTCAGCACTCTCCAGAGCTGCGCGACAGATCTCTCCCTGGGCGCGACTCAGAACCCACTACACCCCGCTTTGGTTTACAAGGAATTTGTAGCGTGGGCCCACCAGGTTGAAATAAATAACTGAGAGAGACTGTTGAGGAAGAAATATAAAAGAAGGGAGCAAAGAAGAAATATAAAGAAGGACATCTGTTGTTGGACCTCAGGTCCCTCTAGGCACCACACCTGCACTACACTGGAAGATTGGGGAGAGGATGTTGTTAATTTCCCTGGGTATTAGACACAAAGAAATATATATGAAAAAGATAAAGCCTGGCAGAATTCCTTACACTAGATGAATAATTACTTAGATTAACACATGTAAATGTTCTTTTGCCCACGGAAAAGATATAGACTTAATCTGTCTATAATATACACAAGGACCATGCTTCCACTTTGAAAAACAAAATCTTTCTGATTTGATCAATGATCAAGTAATTTTAAGCCTTTAAATATTTTATGATCAACGAGTTATAACAGGGTTAAATTCCAAGATATGATAAATTGGGAATTAAATTATTGTCCCCTAGAAGGGAAAAGTAATCCCCTTCCCAAAATAAAATTATGCCATTGATATAGAGAACACAGAAGACCTCAAGAGAGAAATTAAGTAGAAAAAAAGAAAAGAAGAAAAAGTACAGGAAGACTAGTGTTGCACAAAGGCATAAGATCAGGCACAAATAAAATGAAATTTAAGGATACATTGAAAGAAGACAATTAGGATTGATCCGAGGGACCTCCTTCATCATTGATAAAGTAATCATATCTGCCCCAGATATCAGACCCCCCTGCAGTTGGCTCCACGGATTTTAACTTCATTTCTTAACTGTATCAGTTCCGGGAAGAGCGCATGCAGCCCTGCGGTGCAAGGCTGGTTTAGCCTATTCGGTTACGCTCTGAAGAGAAGCTAGGAGAACCGAACCCAATATTTAGCGACCCTAAACCCACAACCCACAGGGAGATGGTAACAGGAGCATAGTTTCCTCTCTTATCAATCCAGGCCTACGTGTCCAAGTGAAAGCAAATATTCTCCACAGCTTCTAAATTAAAATGACTTGCTAATAACTACTGCCCTCGCCTGTCTAAACCCGTGGTATTTACATTCCTGGAGGCCCCGCTGAGATACATGAGGACCCTCTGTAGCCCACAGTGCGGCGAGCCCTGCACCCGTCTCCGCAGGCCCGGGGGAGGGGGGGGGGATAACTTTCAAGACCTTATTTCCCATCCCCTTTGTGGAAACTTGGGGACATTCATCGAGTCTGCAATGCGTTTATTCTATGCTGTAGTACAGAGATTTCTAAGCGAATAGGAACCTATTATTTACATCGGTTCCTTGCGCAGATATTTATTATCTGTAGGAATATTTAAGGCTCCATACTGGGCCGGCCACCTTTGACAGGCGCCGTCACCTCACACTCCAGGGTAATGGACCACACTGTGGCCGCATTTAATTTATTGGGGGTGAGAAGCTTACTGCGGGAGGTTTCCAAAGCGGGCCTTTGCCACGAAGAGAGGCCCTGGCCCAACCTGGTAGGTGCTTAGATTTTATTTTAGCTTCGGAATAGCAGAACCAAACACAACTTGAAATATGAAAAAAAATTTTTCCTTAAGGTGTGAGTTCTTAATTTAGATCCACTGAGGCTTAAGAGCCTGAGGGACTGGCTTTGATGGTCGAGAACTCCCTGAAATGGAATGCTAAATTTGAGGTAACAGTTGTGTTGATTAAAAAAAAAAATTAAATTCTGGAAACAATGGCCACCATCTACAGATGAAGAGAAAAATCATTAAAAAGTCATAGCTAAAAATTACCCAAGACTAGGAAGTTTGCATGGAGACTGAATAGAGGAAATCTGAGAAGCCATATAATTATCAGCGAACTACTCATGATTTTTCGCTTGCATTAAAGCAATAGATCAAAACAAGCAATACTGAAATCCTTTAATAGCCATGCTATTGTGATAAATTCAACAGAGCTCAGGGACCCTGCAACCGGCTACCTGGTGTTAATATTAATGAGTTTTTAAGCCAGAATATTTCAATGACTCCATTTTTCCCTCTAAACTTCAAGGCAATCCAAGCTCTCAATATTGTCATTACCACCGCCGACAGAGGGAACCCGATCCGACGTGGTTCTGAAACAAAATGGGATATTAACCGTGTTTGTTTTCACTTTGATCCATAGGAAATAGGTCCTGCGCCCTGTGACCCATTAAACTAATAAGATTATACACATCAGCAGAGCGAAGGTTCTAATTGTTTCCACCTGTCCCCTATCTTTGCATTTTAAAAATTGATGAAAACAAAACTTGAGTTATAAAAGAAAATATATTGAGAGTGAAATAGTTACAAAGCTGAACTTCTCTGACCGCACATGTAATCAATTACTAAGGAAAAATAGGTGTACATGGTGTGGCTCTTTTGGAGGAAGAAAAAAAGCGGAAACATAATCATTTAATTGATCCGGGGGTGCTCCTCTATTTCCTAAAGTTAACACTTGCTTGAGAAAACCACCCAATCAGAAGCGTTTCCGGCAGACACCCTACACTTCCCCCGCCTCTTCATAAATATTTAAAGAGTTAGATTTCTTGATCTGTTATTTAAATATCCGAGAAAAAGTGCCACACAAGCTCATCTTTCATTGGGTTGCTCGCACCGAGGTGGAGCAAAAGGGAGGAGGTGCGTTTGCCCAGCGCTCTCATTTGCTTACATTGCCCTCTATGCGTCATCGCACTGCTAAGCCAATCCCTGAAGCTCACTTTGACACACTCCCCTCCCTTTTGGCGGGCGCAGCTAGCCTTAGCCAATAGTTTGGTTAAATGCAAATAAAAGAACGCGGCCGTCCCTCGCTCCTCCCAGTTCCCGCCTCCTCCAGGGGCGTGAATAACCAAACCGAGTGGGAGAGGCCGAGTACAGACCGGGTGGAGGGAGGGAACGAGGAAGAGGCGGAGAGAGTCGTAACGCGTGGGTGGGTTTGCCTACGCTATTCCTCCCCCCCCCTCCTTACTCCACCTCCCGCGGAGAGGGATGCGGTTTGGTCATTGGCTGTATTAATAAAGACGGGGCGTGTTCTCGTTTTGCATAAAAGTAGGCAGGCATTCAGAGTCCGCGCTGAAACTCGAGAAAGAGGGTCCAGCCCCTCTTCCTGGAGGGTATGGGTGGGTCTTGGGTGGGTCCGGACCAGATCGCCCGACTTTTCGCCAAGGTCTTGAGGGAAACAAACGCTTTCCTGAAAAGATTGGTTTTAGTTCACCTTCTAGAGGGAATTATATATTCCTAAATGTATCTTTTCGTTTATCTCTACTGGTCATTCAGGGTTTTATCATGAGATACGTAGAGATTCCCGATATATTCTCCAAAATTAATTTCCTTCCAATCTGTAAAGTCCACTTTATACAAAGCCCAATACTCCAACTGGTCCTTTGTGAAGGAATACTTTTTTTGTAATCAGTTTCTCCTTTACTGGAATTTTTTTCTTTCCCGTGAATTGCCTGTTTCCCTGATTTTCCACTAGCTGAGCTGTGTGTAAAAAACCGAGAAAAGAATGGAAAATTCTTTCGGGCTAAGCGTTCTTGAATTGCTTGTGAATGATGCAAGTGTTAAAATTGTTTCCAACGGTAAAAAGCCCCAGGGATACTCAGTCGACGTTTTTTAAATACTCGAATTATTCTTGTGATTTATTTGGGTTTTTTTCCTTACAAAAATTTTCCTTCTGTTTCATGTCAAAGTGAACATAGATTTACAATTTCGGATATTATGGAATAAGCTGTCAGGTGGCAAATAATTGGAAAATAAAAAGATGTACACGGAATCCAGAAACCTAAGTTTTAAAATACCAATTGTGTGTATATAGTGAGTAACATTTCTACGGCTTTCAGAAAAGTAATTATGATTTCATGTTTGTTCCAAACTAAAATGTGGGAGTGTTTGTTCCTCAATTTATATTACCTTTTAAAATCTGAGTAGTCAACAAGTTCATTTGATGGGGGGGAAAAAAAAGGCGGAGGGGTGGTGTAAAAAAAAGGGTTGATTTCTTTCAGCAGGCTTGCTACACTCTATTTAAACGGTATTTAAAATTAAAATTCATAATGAAAGTAATATAGAACAACACACACACACACACACATACACCAAAAGGTCTTTATCTCCCGCTTGGAAACTAAAAATAAAAATAACGCCTTTCTGGCTGCAATTCCTGACCCTCTGGTGCCAAAATGAATGGGTTTCCAAATGATTTCTGCATTACTAAAAACCCGAGTGTGCTCTGGATGGAGAATAAAAAGAGTTCAAGGAAAGTTAAGACCAAAGGGACAAGAAAAGATTTCTTGTCAAGTCAATATGGTCTTTTTTTTTCCTTCAAAACATTTTCTTAAACTTAACAAAAGTAGGAAAAATTGCTTGCTATCTTTACAGTGTGTTGATTATATTTTACTCATTTAATTTTGTAGTTTTTAAAATGGCTTAACCCATTACCTTATACCTGCCTCATGAAATTCTATCCAGAAATAGTACTACATTGCTAACAAGTGACTAAATGTTTAAAATATCAGTTAATCCTCTGATATTCCAAGTAATTAAAATAATGTACATCTATCTTTAATCCAAGAAAAATTATGTCAGTTAATAATTGGTGAAAGTTGTTATTTGAAATTGAACTCTCAGTATAATAGAATAATAAAACATTAGCACTTTATACACCTGATTCTTAGTAATTACAGTTAATTTTACAACCTCGTGACAAAAAAAAATTATTTTCATGTTAATCAATTTTAGGAGTTAGCTCTTGTAGGATTTGGGATAGTGAATAAAATACTATTTTTAGAAACCTAAATGGAAGTTAATTAATCCAAACCATCACATTGTTGTTTTTATTTTTTCATTTTTCTTTAATGAATAAAGCTTTTCTAGTTATGAAGTAATATATGTTCCTGAAAAAGAACTGAGAAATATCAAAAGGTGTAAGAAGAGGAAAATCCAAAAGATATATTTTCACAATTAAGAATTAAATCTAATATTCTCTAGTATTTCATTCCTACCTTATCTATGTGTTAGTAGTGGAGTTGTTCTTTTATTTGTTTTGTCACAAAATCCAGAGTGAGTTTTATATTAAGAATTCACTTTTTTTCAGATTTATTTTTACTCTTATATTCTGCTTCAAATGTAATTTGATTTTGTAAAAATTCAGTTTTATTAAAATTACATTTTTAACTTTATTTTATCATAAAGAAATACATGTTCATAAAATAACCATGTGAAATCACCAAAAAAGTAGAAATCAAATACAATAATATTCTGCCCATAAAGAATTCTGAATGTTTCTTGGGATATTTTTAAATATATATTTTTTTAATTTTTTTAAATGTATTTTTTAAAATGCTATATTATCATTGCCAGTATAATTAATGAGACCTTTTTTAGGTTAAAAAATACTCAAAATTAATTTACCATTATCCATATTTTAGAATGATTTGACAAAATTTGTACTTTAATATTTCTAATCTAGCAGAGATTGATTTGAGAGTTTGTTTCATGTGTAGCTTATCTTCTACAGCATATGCCAGCAATTCCAATATTGTTCACATAAACATCTTCTCCAAACTTGACAACATCCTCTTTTCCTATACTTCTTATTCCTCTTAAGATGAATTTGTTGATTGTTCTTTTTTCAAATCCTTCAAGAATGCATAATCACCACAAACCAGCACATTAAAGACATTAGTCTGTTTTCAAATTGCAAGAATTTTCCTTTAGCCCAATTATGTTTTACTAATGGCATCTGCTTCTAATCTATTTGCACTTTTAGGAATACTGATTTTTATTAATAGCACCTGAAAATACCAGCAAGCCACAAAGAACACATAATTAAGAATATCATCAAGCAAGTATTTAACAAAATGCATGATTAGCTATGTTTGTGGCCTCTAAATTGAGCAAAAGTATATATCTCATCATTTTGTTTTACAATCTCTAATGCTATTTACTTCTTCCCCATCTTGACATTATGGTTTCAGTAACAAAGCAAATAAGTCCTGTTTATCATTAAATCGTAAACTTATAACAATACACTCTTTATAATATATCTCACATTTTGTAAATTTCTGAGCCAAATTATTTCATTGTGGTGGTAGAAGGTTGGTGGCTTCCTTTAACTTATGATAATAACTAAGTCTAACATTTTTAAACAGGGATTCAAGTGATAGAATTGAATTTTATTCTAAATATATAAACTAAATTGCCAACTGTGAGAGAGTCTAAATCTGTATTCCATATTATTTTGTTTGATTCTGTGAAATGGGTAATTTTATTAATTTTCCCTTATGGTTTTATAAGAAAAATTCATGAAAATTTGATATGGTTCATAAAAGAGTAGCAATTTGAGTCACTATTTTTATCCATGCAAGTATCCAAGAATTAAATAAGAATATACATTGGCAACTCTCTGAATAAGAATGGATGGACCAATTATATGCTCACAGCAGGAAGGTTCTTGATCATATACATTTTAAAGACTGCATTTGCCTTTGTGGACAAATATCATCTACATGAGAGGAAATTAAGAACACCATGGGGGTGTTTGTTTTGTTTATTTCAGGTTTCTTTCATCATGAATATTTAAAAAAATTAAACAGCATGAGTTCACCATATATATATATATATATATATATATATATATATATATATATATATCATAGTTATATAAATTGTTTCCCTGCCTCCCCATGGAAATAAGAAGAATTTTGTGCCCACAGTGCCATAATTAATGAAAACAGACTTGAAAAAATGAATGGCTTTACTAAGTTGCCACATTTAAGGATCCTGTATTCTGTAGCTGTTTCTCAAAGGTGGCAAATAGTTACAGACTCCTTTAACTTTCATGAGTATAAGAAAATATAATATATAAAATAAAAACGAAATAGTGCCAGAATATCAGCTTTTCATGCAAAGGTAAAAATTTACCTGAAGAGAGAAAAAAGTAGATAGTTTGGCTCCAAAATGTAAAATAAACAAGTTTATTTTTTTTCTTTAAGCTTAGATTATATCAAAAATCTCAATTTTCTCTTTACAAGAGAAAAGGGGGTTCAAGTAATATTTCACAGCGATATTCCACTCCCCAAACTATACAATTTTATTAATTTAAATTTGTAAAATGGATTTTGTGCTGAAAAAGATATTTATTAAGTATTTGCCTCATAAATTCAGGGCTCCAAAGTGCCTAATCGACCAGCATCTGAGTCATAGTGTAATTTTCACATTTGCATAATGACAAACAACAGTAGGCCAGAAAAAATCATGTTTCTTTTTTAAATTGTGGATTTAAAATAGAAAACTTTCAGAAATGAAATGGTACATATTTCTGAGGGGGAAAAAAATCACTCCTGGAAAAAACACATATTTAATCACTGTAGTCTTTTCTGTGACATTTTAGTTTGTCTTCTGCAGCATATGAAAAATGTCAGCATTATTCATTAGAATATTTAAAGGGCTATTAGAGGTAAATGAATGATATTTTTGAGATATAGATGGACACAATGCCTTTATTTTTATTTATTTATTTTTATGTGGTTTTGAGGATCAAACTTGGTGTGTCACACGTGCTAGGCAAGCGCTCTACCACTGAGCTACAAACCCAGCCTGAATGAATGATATCTTGATGACCAAATTCAAGTGTGAAGTTGGCAGATAACTCCATACACATAGGATCATCCTGGTCTGATCTTGGAGAGTCATTAGTGAAAACTGCCACATATTGCCTAGTACATTTTAAAACACCGTGTATTTTTTGAAACCAAAATTTTATACTTGTAATTGTAATACATTTAAAAAAACATAAAGAATAGAGGGAAGAAATTTTTACCTCCAAACATAGAAAAACACTGCTCCATTCTTGAAATATTTTGTTGTGTGTATACATTTGCAGTGCAAGGAATTAAATATTGCACTTTCTGTTTTGTAAACAATTAAGTTTTTAACTTAGCCTCCGTAGATGTTGGAAATCTTCTTCTGCAACATTACCTGAATTGGCTGCAGGGTCTACTCTCAACAATCATAAACTGCATTTAACTTTTGGGTGCTATTAAACAGTGCTGCAGAACACATGGACTTAATGCCTCCATCTGCAGCTGTAACTATCTCTGCAGGGTAAATTCCTATGGAAGGCATTGCATATATTTAAGGCTTTTTGTTCTTTTCTTTGTGCTTTCTCATCTTTTCTTCCTTTTTTTTTTTAAAGCATGTGTGTGCTGTTTTGTTTTTGTCTTCACATTGCTTGTGTTTCAACCAAAAAAGTGGCCCATAAAAAATCTCTACCTGCTTTTAAAAATCAAAACATTCAGTAATAAAAAGACTAAAGTTTATATAGACCAGCTTCTTTTGCTTCAGTTTAGTGTATAGCTTTTGAATTCTTTCTATGTGCACTTACAGATAACATATGTTTGTATATGAAATGTGTCGTGCTGTGCTATAGACCTACATATATGGTTACAGTAGTTCAAACTGTGCTCATTTTCAGTGGTGACCATACAATTGAGCTGAAGAGAGGGAGAAAAGAATGAAGGCAGCTGGGAAGGGGAGTCAAAGAGAAATTAAAGGCAAAGTTATTAGAGACAATGACATCATGAGCTAAGCTAAGGAGCCAATCTCTTTCTCTTATTTCTTGCTTGGAGTTTATTTGAAAAACCATCACCCAACTTATGTGATCCTACTGCAAAATCAGCCCACAGTGCAATCAGCAGGTGGAGGTGACAGAGCCTCTGGGACTGCCAAGCAGAATCATCCCTGCTTCTGGAACTGATACACAATAGTTCTGTGCAGTTTTGCATGTTGTACAGCCTACCATTGCAGATCACCTTAGGAAATGTCCACAAGATTTGTTGAAAATGAATATCAACCTGGGGCTTTGTCTGTTTTAATAAGCAATTTTAGAGCAAAGTTGAATAGAATTCCCTCAGTAAGGACTACAGGGCTAGAAAGTAGAAGTGACAACAGAGTTTGGAGTTTTTAGCTCTTCTTGTGCTAGCTTCATGGGGCTTGGGAAGCATGAAAGTGCTCCAACAAGAGGCTTAGCATGGTGGGTGCTCCTTGGAGGTATAACATGATCCATTGAGCTCCCCCTCCACCACCCACCCACATAATCCCCATACCAAGCATGGGGGATTCTGCAGCATCAACATGGTGTACCTCATTCTCCTTCCTCCTGACCTTTAAAAGGAATGAGCCCCCAAGTCCTTTCATTATCTATCTTGCCATTGGTGTGACTCTTTCCATAAAGGAAAAGTACCATGGGGCAGGCACATCAGTGGTGATGGAGAATTGAGTAGAAGATGGATCATAACATTAAAAAAAAAATTAATCTGTAACTCCACTCATTTTTATTCTCTAGATTTTCTCCAGTAGGAAACATATTGGAATTTAGAAATTGACCGTTTGTTCCATTCTCATTTCTGAGTGTCCAACTGACCCTTGAATGCCATGGAATCAAACTTCCTGTCAGTAAAGGAACAGGCTTCGGGCTTATGGAGAATACTTTAGAGGCATACTAGACATCAAATAACTGCTTCAAAACATTCTGATACATCAAGCCTGGAAGTATCAGAAACAGATGGGCTCACTTCCTCTCTGTATTTCACACAAACTACAAAAATAAAGGAATAGTTGAGGGGGGGAGAAAAAGAAAGAGAAAGAAAGAAAGAAAGAAAGAAAGCAAGCATTTTCATTTGCTCATCCTATGTTTGAAAAATTTGACCAACACCCAACCCATTCTAATTATAAGGTTTTAATTGCATGAGGGAAATTAATTATTATTGCTCCATTAGAGGTGCTGACAAACATTTGATCTTTCAACACATCGCCTCTTCTTTATGTGGTTTCTTTTACAAAGGCATCAAGTCTTTTGAAAAAAATAAATCCCACAGAAGAACTTCTGGGCTCTGGCATCCAAATTGATGCCCTGCTGTCTGGACGCACATGCAGATCAAACTTTTGCACATGCATCCTTCTCAAGTTCTATTTTCACAGTAGAAAGGAAGGGAGACGGCTGATATCTTTCTAGTTGGCATGAGCAATACTGTTTCAAATCAGAGGAATCTCTCCTCTCAAAAAAGCCACTCAGGGTTTTCTAATTTTTTCCCCCAATCCTGTGTATTACCTAAATGTTTCCCAATCTTCACTTCTTCCTGAGCCATAGAGAAATCTAAGAAGCTATATAATTCTGTCTATATCTGTATCCCTATTTGAATGTTTATTCGTGTGTCAAAGTGCATGGATTACAGACATGAAAATGTTTGGAGTATGAAGTCGTCCTCCTTCCTTGTGCAAATATGGTGAAAGTCTAGACCTAGTGGCTGCATTTCTGAGAAATATTTATTCTTAAAGATCTCACCCAATCATTGCCATTGCCCTCTTTAATTGGACATTCTGTTCTTTTGTCTGTTAAAATATATCAAGGGTTAGCACCAAAGATGGAGACCCAAAACTTAAACCAGCTCCTTCTCTCCATCTTCTGTTTATTAACTCAAAAGCTAAGACCAGGTGAATTCAATTAATCCTTTCAAGAACACATCTTTGTTTTGAAAGGAAGATCCTTAAATCAGCATAAGTCTAGCATCTGTTCATCTGAACAGCTCAGGATTGTGCCCAGATTGTGCCAACTTCCCATTTTAAATACAGCCTGGAGTGAGGATCTGGGAGCCAGGCTGCCTAATGTACAGGCTTGGCCACCTGTGCAAACTTAGACAAGTTTCATAGTCTTTCTGTATCTCAATTCCCTTCATCAGTGCAATGAGAATAATTATAGTATATACCACCTCATGGGATTGGGGTGAAAATTACATTAATATTCATAAAGTTCTTAGTGCCTGACACATAAAATGCAATCAAAAGGTGATTTTTCTTTTTTTATGGTTTTGATTTTGCTGTTTTGGTTCCTATTTGACTAAATAGAAATTCCCCTTATCTAGAAAAACAGAGTCAGTCCTTTACTGACTCTCCTTCAAAGTTCTCACACAGTCAGTGTGGTCTATGTATTGTTGCTAAATTGGCATCTCTGTGGGGAAATGAGAGCTTGGGGATTCCTGTTCTGCTATCTTGCTGACACCACCTACCATATTTCATTTTCTTAAAATGCTTGCTTGCTTGCTTTTTTTTCCTGATATAGGATTAGTGCTGTGCCCTTAACAGCACCCAATAAATAATTTTGGAAAAAATGAATAAAGAAAGAGTGAACTGTGGGCTGGGGATGTGGCTCAAGCGGTAGCGCGATCGCCTGGCATGCGTGCTGCCCGGGTTCGATC
This sequence comes from Marmota marmota marmota, assembly GCF_001458135.2. Classification (NCBI taxonomy): domain Eukaryota; kingdom Metazoa; phylum Chordata; class Mammalia; order Rodentia; family Sciuridae; genus Marmota; species Marmota marmota. The sequence goes on from NW_026000153.1 coordinate 2,993,561, forward strand.
CTCAGCACCACATACAAATAAAGATGTTGTGTCCGCCAAAAACTAAAAAATAAATATTAAAATTCTCTCTCTCTCTCTCTCTCAAAAAAAAAGAGTGAACTGTGGTTTTATTTTTAAATAATGGGGATGGAATGGGGCAGGAGAGGATATCTTGGGTCACAGGATCTCTGTCAGCTCCCTGCTGGGAATTTTGATGATTCTCAAGTGCAGAAACTGATAATTCTGAGTCTAGTAACACAGAAAAGAGATTTGAATGATTGAGAGAAGCAGAGACAGCTATCCTCAAACAGAAACAACAGGCAAGCTGTTCATAAGCTTTAGCTCATCCACAAATTGTGTGAGGTCTTCAAGGGTTAGAATCCCAATATTTAGGATCCTTTAAATGCTTGCTTAGTTTTTGTTTTTTAAGCACCTTGAACCTTAGATTTGGTTCTAGAAAGAGAATGCACAGCAGCAGATTCTGGAAAGCAAGTGAAAACACCCCATAAGAAAGTTCAAGGCATGATCATACCTGAGTCAGAGAATATACTTTATTACACCCAAGGGAGATGTTCATTAGAAAGTCTGATCTGAAAGGTGTCAGATCAGACCAGGTTTTTAAAAGAGATTGTGGAATCTCTAGCTGGGGAGAATTTAAAAGAAAGACAAGGGCAAGTTCAGCCTAGGCAACCTAGTGAGACCCTGTCTCAATATAAAAAATAAAAGGGTTTGGAGATGTAGCTCCGTGGTTGAGTGCCCCTTAGTTCAATCCCTATTACTGCAAAAAAGAAAAATAAAAATGAAAAAAATGAACATTTCTTGGGAGGGGGAATGAGTAAAGGAAAAAGCCATTGGAGGTCCTTTTTAGTCTCATATTCTATAATTATGTGACCTCTAAGAACATGCACCATGGTGCCTGAGAGTGATGGTGACTGAAAGGGGTCATCTCTGCTAAGGTATCACAAATGCGTGCCAGGATGGGAGTAAGGAACAGGATTTGGGCTTATATTGGAAGAAATGGAAAAACTGAAATTAGGGCTGGCTTACTGATGGGTAATCTCTTTATGAGATAACTGAATACCAGGTGCCATCTCATTTTTAAACACTACAGCCATGTTTTGTAGGGTCCGACACATAATATTTGGAGGCCCTTCTTTGAAAAAAAATTAATGAAATTACAAAAAGTCAAACACTGCACAAGGACTTGCAAGGGGCCCAGTGAGAGGCACTGGAGTTGAAGTTCTATGCACTTCCTGGCTTGCTTTGTCTACCACTGTAGTATTATCACTGCCTGACAGATTAAGAAACTGAGGCTTAGAAAGGTGAAAGGACTGTTCTAAGTCATGCAGTCGATGACTGGGGTTAAAAAGCCTAAAGGTTTACAGGCCTAGGATGCCAACAGATTTCAGTATGGGAGCCGCAGGACGGCAACTGATGACCTGATAATCTGAGTGTTAAAAAGAACAATGTTTGTAAGGATGATGAAGGCGGTAAACATCAGTGTTTAGAGCTTACAGCAGGAATATGGTTCACAAAAAGTGACCCCATTATATTTAAAGAATATTAAAGATGCCAGGGACTCACTCCAACATCATCTTTCTCCAGCTAAAGATGGAAATTGAGGGACTGGGGATGTGGCTCAAGTGGTAGTGTGCTCACCTAGCATGTGTGAGGCACTGGGTTCAATTCTCAGCACCACATAAAAATAAAATATAGATATTGTGTCCACCTAAAACTAAAAAAATAAATATTTTTTTAAAAAAGATGGAAAATGAGGCACAGAGAGATGGAATCACTTTCCCTGGGTCATCCAGCTTCTAGAAACATAGTCAGAACTAAGAATGTGCTCCTGGAATTCTGAAGTCTTGTTACTGAGGCTTTAATTCCACAAAACACTCTTTATTTACTTCCTAAACACAAACAGTAATGCCACTTTCAAGAGATGAACACTTAAACATTCATTTTGATTTTTACCTTTTTTTCAATGATAAAACAGTCTCCATGTTTTTTTCAATGTTTTTTCAATGTACAAAATTCTTGAAAAAGAATCTTCAATCACGATCCTTACAAAAAGGGAATTTTGTGCCACTATTACAGTTAGCTGATTAATTTTATTTCCTGGTGCTTTCTTTTGTTGACCAAAGCAATAGCCTAATCAGAGGATTAATGAAAAGAAAGTAACCACATCTACCCTCCTTCCTTGGTGTCAGTGGAGGATTATTTTTGTGCTTTTTATTGATTTTCAAAGGATCATTGTCTATGACCAGACTTAAGATCATCCATCTCTCAGAAGGCTGAGGCAAGAGGATTCCAAGTTTGAGGCCAGCCTAAGCAATTTAGCAAGACCCTGTCTCAAAACAAAATAAAAAAGGCTGGGGATGTAGCTCAGTGGACTATTCAATAGTAGATTCAATACCCAGCAAAACAACAACAACAAAACAAACAAAACTGCACTAAATTTGCTACATTATTCTCATAATTCCAGATCAATAGATAAAATGTAATGGTGATGGAGTCTAAGATGCCTCCTTTTTCTATTCTCCTTTTTCTACCCTGGTTGCCTTCTGAGTTACTGAGAAAATACTCAGAATAGCTCTTTAAAGCTGCTCTCCAGTAGAATGTTTTGTGATGATGGAAATGATCTAGATCAGCAATGTCTACTATGGTAGCCATTAGCTACAAGTTGCTGTTGAGTCCTTGAAATGTCATTATTATGACTAAAAATTTTCTCTTGGTGTCTCTACTTTTTATTTTTTATTTATTTCTAAGTACTGGGATTAAACCCTGTGGTTCTCTACCTCAGGGCTATATTCCCAACCATTTTTACTTTTTATTTTGAGACAGTGACTCACTAATTGGTAGGCTGGCCTCAAACTTATAATCCTATCTCAGCCTCCTGAGTTGCTGGAATTGTAAGTGTGCACCAGTGTACCCAACAAAATTTCACTTAATTTTAACTTTATTTAAATTTAAGTAGTAATATGCACTTAGTGGCTACCATATTGGACCATGCAAGCAAAACATAGCCGTCATTGGACAGCATTGAGGTAAAGGGTCTACCCCTAAGCAAGAGCCTGGAGGCTTTACTGCATGTCTGATCCTGAGTTGAGCTTCATCATTTGGGCTGAGATAAAAGAGAGGTTTCTAAGATGCATTAGTGAGTGACCCCTGGAAGGTCAGAATAAAATGAGTTGGGACAGGGTGGAGGCACCATATTGGTCCCATACAATAAAGCTTTAGATTAAATAATGGAAAAGGAACTTTGAGAAACTTAGTCACAGCCCCTCTTTAGAGATAGAGAAACTGAGACATAGCCCATTAGTGATTTTAGCAAAAGTTAATAATTTAGCAAGTTTTCTAATTTCCAAGCCATCTTCTTCCCAGTTTGGGTACAGAGCAGTTCCTGAATCCAGAACAGGATTTCATTACTTTAACACATTCATGTTATATGTTTCCTCTGTGCCAGGATTCTTGTGTGCAAGACAGACAAGGTGAAAGACATGAGTTGTCTCTTGGTAGGGATGGGGTGTTCATCAGATCATCTCAAAGGGTTATACAGAGGATCAGATAGGGTAAGCAATCACTGCCTGGGACTGACTTCATTGTAGCTCTGAATGTCTCACTTTCCAAGAAACCCCTCAGTCCAAGAAAAATTGGGATAATTGTTCACACTAAGACCAATAATAACATCACCTGTTGGTCTTCCATAATCCAGATAAAGTAAAGAACCAAGGCAAAAAACACAATTCAGTAGGTTGTTTATGCCTCTGTTTCATTGATTTAGGGAAAAAGAAGTTTCCTAAAGTAATATCCTGGCATTTTTCCCTTCATCTGCATTTAATTGTTCTCCTCAACCAGCAATCTGCAAGCAGCCCTGCTTTTAAATGGACCATGCCTCCTTGCAGAACATTACATCTTAAAACATACCTTTAAAAGACCATAACATGATTTTAAAACCAAGATATGGAGTGATTAATCCACAATGTAGGACTCTGTTCTGGATTTTGAGGCCAACCGTTACAAGGTGTAGGCATTTATACAGTCCTCATTCATCTGCACCAAAACCTGCTTAAGTGGAGGTCTGGGGATTTCTAATGGCTTATTTAAGAATGTGTTGTTTCCACTTGAATCATTCCTAGATAGAAACCTTATTCAGGTACCCTTCGAACACCTGGCTACAGCAGCAATTGACCAAAGCCCCAGGATGAAGAAGATAGCAGAGCATATCCAAAAGTCAGAGGTTAGGAGTCAAGAATCTGGACTCTAGTTTTAATTCTGCCAATTAGCAAGGCTGTGTTAACTTGGGAAAAGTACTTGAACTTTCTGATCCTCAGTTTCCTCATCTGCAAAAGGGAGATAACAATTGTCCAGTCCAAGTGCTCTCCCACAGAGACTGTGGGGAGTCAGTGAAGTAACAAACATGAAAGTGCTTTTAAAAATATAAAGTATTAAGCAAGGAAAAGATACATATATAGTGCAGGGTCTCTGGTAGATGAAGCTGAGCTTTGGAAAATGTAACCATGAGAAGAAATAAAGCACATTTACTGGGTCCTGAGATGAAACTTCCCTTGAATCATCCACTCTGTGAAGGATGAGAAAGAAGACACATGAAGGCAAGAAAAGAAACAGCTCAAAAGACACTAGTCTAGAGAGAATATATCAAAGTTCTAGGAGAAGCAAAAAAAAAAAAAAGCCATTATCTTATTCCAGCATTTTCTTCTATAACAAAGACAGAACCTCAAACTAGGTCATTAAAAAAAAAATTAAAACAATGGCAAGACCCCAAAGACCCCAGAAAGAGAAATAAGTACAAGACATATAGACTATTAATATATTTTTATTCTGGATTCTCTGGTAGTCTCTGAACGTATTTCAAAAATATTTCTTTCTTGTTATTTCTGCATAAAACACATAGAAGCTCTCACAATTAGATCACCTCCATCTGAAACCAATGTCTTTTTCTAGAACTTTATTTATTTATTTATTTATTTAGGACAGTCTGTATGTATTAGCTACTGCTACAATACTGCATAACAAAGAAGTATTTACTTTTCCTTGTGAATCTAAGGGCAACTGTGGTGGGCTCCATTGGATTCCCTTAGGCACCTGTCATCAATCATGGGTTGGCAAGGTCTGCTTATCTTGGCTGGGCTCTGCCACATGTTCAGGGTTTGGCTGACTAATATAAAGTATTGTCATCTGGAATCTCTTCTATGAAAAGAGTTGACAGATAAAGTATTGGACATCAGTTAAATAAGAATTTCAGATAAATATCAATTTTTTAGTGTAAGTATGTCCCAAATACATCTGCCACCCCTTCATCCTTCCAGCCAGGCATATTCCTATGGCACCAAAGCAAAATACAATGGGAGATGCCTGACTGATGCCACATGGTTCTAGGCTCAGCACTGATGCCACACTGTTTTCTATTGGCCAACACAAGCCACAAGGCCCCGCCCAGATTCAAGGATTATAAAGTTGCTTTGAGAAGGACAGGAATACAGGAAGGTCAAGAAGAGGCACCATTTTAACAACCTATCCACCATAGTCCCCCACAGCAAAATCACCACCAAAAGATGTCAGCAAAATCCTTTAAGAATATATAATCAGGGCTGGGGATGTGGCTCAAGCTGTAGCGAGCTCACCTGGCATGCGTGCTGCCCAGGTTCAATCCTCATCACCACATACAAACAAAGATGTTGTGTCCGCCGAGAACTAAAAAAATAAATAAATATTAAAAATTTTAAAAAAAGAATATATAACCAAATGTCACTTGCCCCTTCTATTAAAATATAGGAGTGTCTTGATGAGGTGTTGGGGGTGAAGACCCAGGTTCTGATCTGACTTTGTAAATCATTTTCTTTGTTTCCTTGGTCAGAGTGTATCCTCTCTGGGGCTCAGTTTCTTCATCTATAAAATGGTAAGTTTGCACCCTTGGGGTCTTGCAGCTCGAAGAGTCAATAATCTTGAATATTTTAACTCGAGCAACTGGCCTCCTTCCATCATTTCTCTCCAGAAAACTCTTCTAGCCTAATCGACTTTATGACTATATTAGCAATGCTATAACTTAAAACAGCCCATTATGGTCCTCACTGACTGCTCCTGTATTCAAAGCAAATTCAATCACCAATACATATCCAATAAAAAAATGGAAATCTTCAGGCCAAAGGGACATTGGCTCCTGGCAAGAACAAGCCTCTTGAATAAATAAATCTGCTTTGCCCAATATTTTCCCCTCTTGATTTGAAGAGAGACAGTAACCCTTTTTCTGTCATTGAATTAATTTGCTAGAAGTGGCTGTAATTTCTATATAAATCCTGAGATTGTTTCTAATTTACATGTTATATATGAATGTTTATGCATGTGGTGCCTGCCTAATGTTCTCCAGGGATGCTCTTGGAAACTGTATGAATCATGTAAACAAAATTAGACTGAAATAAAAAGAATGTATGATATTTTCTTCACTAGTACTAATTTTTTTTTAAGTTTGGTTTTCTCCATAATGGTCTTCCTGCTGACTTTAATTATATTTATGGCACAATTATCCTGTGCTGGGCACAGCCTCATATGCCCGCTGCTCATTTGGCGTCTGTCTGGTTTGGGGATAGCTTGCAGACAGAGAGGCGGTGTGGCTCAGCCGTTGTTTGTTCTCTTTGGGGCTAGCAAGGAGGGAAAGGGGATAGAAGATGTTATGGTGGCCTCTATGTGGCTCTTTCTTTCTTCCCGTCCCATCTCCCTTCTTTTTTATGAGGATGAACTCAGATCATGGGCAAAGCTGAAACCACGTCTGGGGAACTTCTTTCTGTGGCCTCCCCGGAGTGCCATTGGAAGACCATTACTGCTGTTAATTAATGATTTACCAGCTGTCTACACTGATTTGATAGCATTTATGTATGCACATGCATTGTACTTTGAGCTGCTTTTGATAAAACTAACACAACAAACGTTCAACATGAACTGAAGTCTGGTCTGTTTTTGGCATGCGGTCTGCCTCTTTGGGATGGCTCCATCTTGTGTAATCACAAAGCTGGCTGTGCCATACCAGAGGCCGACAGGGGGTCGCCTTCTGAAGCTTTGCTTCCCAGAAGGCCTCTCCAGGACTTTGGTCAAGAAGGGAAGGGTGCTGGGTGTGGGGGCACATGCCTAAAATCCCAATGACTTGGAAGGCTGAGGCAGGAGGATCACAAGTTCAAAGCCAGCCACAACAACTTAGTGAGGCAACTAAGATCCTATCTCTAAATAAAATATAAAAAAAAGGGTTGGGGATGTGGATTAGTGGTTAAGTACCCTTGGGTTCAGTCCCTGGTACCAAAAAAAAAAAAAAAAAAAAAAAAACGAGGAGGAGGAGGAGAGAAGGGGACTATTGCTCTTATTCTGGGTAATTACCAACCCCATGGTCCTAATGGGAACATCACAGCTCTTTCCAAAAGATTAAGCTCTTCCAGGGTCTCCTCATTTTGCCAGAAAGAGGCACCAACATCTTCTTGGGCTTCTTTCCTGCTCTGCTCTCATTTCTGTTTTCTATATTTGTGATTGCTTTGGTCTGGCTGCTGGGGGGCATCCCTGTCACAGTTCATCCCAGAAGCTGTGGGTAGGCGAGAATGAGAGATATTTGGATTAGCTCATCTCCAAAGTCCCTCTAACCCTGACATTCAGAGTTTGGAGTGTTTTTCCAAGAGCAGCTCCCATCACTTCCCTTTCAGGCTTCTCTGCTCTAGACGAGTCCACATCAGACTAGGTCATCCCCACCCAAGCATTAGACCATCCCTGTCTTGAGAAACCAAGCAAATGTGCAACCTGTCATTATAAAGTGGGACACAGTATAGTGGCTCAGCCTTTGCTTAAGCTTTTTTTTTAATTTTTTTATTGTTGGTTGTTCAAAACATTACATAGTTCTTGATATATCATATTTCACACTTTGATTCAAGTGGGTTATGAACTCCCATTTTTACCCCGTATACAAATTGCAGAATCACATCAGTTACACATCCATTGATTTACATATTGCCATACTAGTGTCTGTTGTATTCTGCTGCCTTTCCTATCCTCTACTATCCCCCCTCTTTGCTTAAGCTTTTGACATTAAGAACAATGCACAAAATTTTGCTCCCCTAGATAGAGAAGAAGATACCACAGAAACATGAAATAGCCCCTTGGAAGAAAAGAGGCCGGGAATGTTTATGAAGCACAGGCTGTGGCCCAGGCCTTGTGCTCTGTCTTGTTTCATCTTCGCAACGACCCCCGCATACGTTATCATTTTGTAAGGAACGAATCTGAGACTCAAAGAAGTGAAGTTATCACTAGGAGAGAAAAAAACCACAATTGAAGAGAGCACATAGTTGTTAAATACCAAACCAGGAGGCTTCTGCCAGAAATGCACCAGAAGTAAGAAAAGATGAGCCAAAGATGGAGAGAGGAAGCACCCAGAAGACTCTGCTAACAACTAGAGAACTTGAGAGGCAGGAGAGAACGCTCTATAAAAGAACCCAGTGGAGGAAGGCAAGAATAAGCACATGTCACAGGGGTCGGTGAGAGGTTGGGCCTCGTGAAAGACCCAGGCCGGGTAGAAGAAAGCTGGAAAGCTCTGAAGTCTGCAATCCAGGCTGCACAAGCATTTTAAGCTGGAAGTTGGCACAATCTGGGCAGATGTCTGAACTACTCGAAAAGATCAGAGAAGGAAGTGTGGCAACCCACATGGACATACAATGGTATAGTCCTTCTGCTTCTTAAGTAGGAATCTTATTCTACCCAGAGGACCCTTCTCAGCTTACTGGGGCAATTCAGTTCATATATATGTGATAACTGAATATATATATATATATATATATATATATATATATACACATACATACATACACACACACATGCTATGTATAACATGACTATATACAACTATATCTAACATGATTTCCCACCATGTGGCATGTTACTATTCTGAATGCTGGAGAGGAAGTTTATTGATGATAACATCAAATGCATCAACTTTTGGAGGATTTCTCAGTTCTAGGTTTCTTTAGGACATTGCCATCAATCAGGACATTTCTTTAGGACATTGCTTATGCTCTATTTTCAACACCCTGCACATAAAATTCCTATGCATTCATCTGTCTTTATGCGCATGAAGGTTTTGGTACAGGCAGGAAAGAAGCAAAGTGAATTTGGAGGAAATAGAAGGCAGAAATGCTTTTTTAAAAGTTTTCCTTTTCAATATTGAATCCATTCGAGAAGAATTCAATCTACAAGGTCAAAAGTGGGTCACATAGCCTGACTTCCTTGCACCCATGGCTTAATAATCTAAAAATAAAAATCAATTCTCGTCTGAGAGTTGTGAAGAGCTCATAATTGCTTTAGAGTGGAGCTCAGAATGACTGTGCCGTCTCCTGCCTTCCATTTCTTAGAGATGAGAATATCATTTTTCAAATCCAAGGCACTGTCAGTATTAGATTGCATGGTAACCAAGTAGAAAGATGTCTGTTTAAGATGAAATAATTTTCATCATTACCGTCTTCATGCACAAATGAGGCCCTTCTCTAATGCTGCCTTTAAAGATGGCAAAGAAGTAATATGAACCAATTGTTACCAACATTTTCCCTTTAAAAAAAAAAACAGCATTCGTTTACAATCTCTTTTCTTCCTGCTGTCATGCTAGTATTTTGAATCAAGAATTTGCTTTGATTTTTATAGAAAACCAGGTTGCCCCTTCCCAGCTACTGGATTTTCTCTCTCTTTCACCTCAAGATCCAGCTGTGTTGGACCTTCATTATAACACACATGTTCACCGTGAGCCTGACTGGATTGAGTTTGGGGTTCATTTACTTTATTAGATTCTGTACCATTAAATAGAGCCTTGAACTTCTAAAATGCTAATGAATTTCCCACCATGACTACAAACACTTTTGCATATATGGATATTGGTGAGAGGGACAACTTACTTTCCCTTTTATTAGCATCCTCTTATAGAAGTATTTAGCCTTTCAACCACTTGCAGTTGTTAAAAATCAATTCCCAGAGTTTTCATGAAAGTTTAAAGTACCTATCAAGAGTCTTTTAACTGTAAGGATCAGTTGTAAGATGGAAATGAAAGAGTTCATTAAAATATCATTACAGGAGGGAAATTCTTGGCCATTTTTTCTTAATTCTACCCAACAGGAATGGAACTGCCCTCCCTCCCTCGGTTATATCTTGTTATGGCTCCCTATTAAAACCCAAGGGCTGGCACAGGAGACACAGACGGGCTGTCTCGGTTCTCCAGCTCAATTACAGGTACACACATGCTGTGTGTGCTGCTCCTGGTTGTTGTCACACCAACCCCACTTCATCTGTTCTCCTTACACCACCATCGTAACAAAACAGGCCCCCCTGTTCCTTGGAGAAGCACAGTGCTCATCTGAAGCCTCCCAAATCGTATTTTTAATCAACATTCAGACATTTCCACAACCTAATTTCTTTTAGACCAAGCCAACTTTCTTTTAAGCCCCAAGTCTGTTCTGTGAGGCCAGTTAATTAGCCTCCCTGTACCAGAAGTACTCACTTTTTATTACCTTTAGAAAACAAAGCCAGGTTTGAGGAAGTGTTGGATGTGAGCTGTCTCAGAAACCTCAGGAAGGGACTCACCTTCCAAACCCCTCCTCCTCCCCAGGAAGATTTGTGGTCTGGTTAGAAGGACCATTTAGATGATGAAAGGAACCAGTGGACAGCCCCTGATTTATAACCAGTGTGATTTTTTTTAATATCCACCAAATTAATATTTTTATGTCTGTTCCCCCATCAAGTTGCTTGGGTTTGAATTTCAACGAGGGGAGCCTGCCAAGATCATGTAGTAAAATACAAACTGGATCATAAATCCCAGCAGGGGTGGGAGAACGTAAGACAGATTGCTAACACCTTGAAAAAAAAAATTTAAACAACAACAACAAAAAAAGGCAGGAATTTGCTTTAAAGTATACCAGGCCCAGCCAGGGCCTGGGAGACACAAACCTGCTGAACACAGGAGCCTGTGTGCCTGCCTGGTATCACCTTTCCAAGGATCCCAACCTTCAGAAAACCATTTTGGCAGGTAACTCAGGCCCCTGTGAGCTTTTCATCAAAAGCCAGTGATGTCTCTCTGAGATGTGTGTTAGAGATAAGGCAGAAACACTCTGGAAAGAGCACCTTCCAAAAAGTTGAGTCTTTCTGCCTCATCTCTGGAGTGACCATACACACAGCTCATCAAAGTCTCCTTTCATTAGTGCCATGCCAAGGGAAATAAATGCAGCTGGCAAGATGGAGTCTGAAGCTGTAAGAAGAAAGCCATGTGTTTCCTTCCTAAGACAAAAATCATTTCCCCACAAGGAATAAAGACCTTTTACAAACCTTCTGGATGGTTATGCCTTGGAGAGGGACAAGTTCATTACTCTCCTACCCTCACCGTGCACCAGCAAGAGAAACAGAAGCCCTCATTTGCTTGGTTTTATAACAGGTTTACTGTAGTTGAGCATACATGGCCAAGTCAATGCCCTTACAACCTAGCTTATTATTACACCGATTTGGATAAATCACAGGTCAAATCGTGTCGGCCGAAACCTATCGCTACCCAGGAGAAGTCTGATGGAACTCAGGCGATAGCCTATAAAACAGACGCTAGTCTTGTCTGTCAACACCAGCATTATAAAGGTGTTCCACTAATCCTCCTTGTGGACAACACCAACTCTCCAGCAATGCTGTCTTTCTATTCCACAACTTTCCCTGTGCCCGGCTCCTAGGACGCGCCACGTGCTCACAGCAGCCAGAGGACTACGCTGGCAGCTCTAATGAGTGGCACCCCACGTCACAGCCTCACCGGGCTCTGCGTTCCACCGAAACACATTTTCAGACCAAATTACCAGGTCTCGCTACACTTTGTCAAAGCACCGTTTGGACCATGGTTTTACTCACCCTAGGTTCAGAGTCAAAGCCACGGCCAAGACTTTTGAAACCCTGTGAATATAGGCAAATGGAACCACACAGCTCCTGACCAAGTGGCTGTTGAAGATTCTGAATTGAACTTCAGGAGGCCCCCAGAACCGGGAGTTATTTTGTATTTCAAGGATAAGAAGGTTTTGAATTAGCCAGTTAGGAACATTTAATTATAAGTATAGAAGGAGAATCATCAAGGTAAAAATAGATTTGATATTTTTAAAGGTAAAGTTTAGTTTTCAGATTAATAGCCTAAATCTTCAGTAAAGTCAGCCCTCTCACACAAGTCCCCACAAATGAGAAAAGCCTCAATCTGAAAAGAAAAACCTTTTTTTTTTTTTTGTTTTTCCTTTTTTGCTAGAAAAGACAGTAATAGAACAACAACTGAAATTTGAATACGGTCTGGACATTAGATAATACCATAGCAATGCTAATTTCCTGGATAACCGCACTGTAGTTATGTTAGTGAACTTTGGAAGTACATACCAAAGTATTTAGGATAAGCAGCAGCATGTCTATGACTTATTCCCAAACCTTTCAGAAAAGAAATATACACACATACTTAACACTCATGCACGTGTGTGCACACATCAAACGACAAAGCACACATGGCAAAGAATTAACACTTGGGGAAACTGATGAAGGGTATACTTCATCAAGAATGAAGGAATTCTTGGTACTATGAAAATTTTATGTAGATATGAAACTATTCCCAAATTAAAGTTTGTTTAATAAAGGCTTCTTATTAAGGCCTCTGGTGTTACAGTTGCTTACATAAACAAACAAACAAAAATAAATACCTAATGGGGTATAGTGTATTTGTTAGTTCTTTTGTTTGCTTCCCCACGTCAATCTAAAGAGAATTTGATGTAGGACCTATTTAAGATATCAATGAGAGCCCTAATCCGGAAGAAAAACAGAACAGGGAAGCCAGAGACAAGACTCACAAAACACAAGTCACTACTATTTAAGCAAAGAGAAAGAGGACTCTGGAAGCAGAGGACCTGTATTCTCTGGACCCAGGGATAATGAGTGGGATTTTTGACCCCTGTCGGCCTCCTCATCTTTAACAGGAGAGGTAGGATGCAGGGCTGCATAAGGACTGAGATAGCAGGTGCCTGTCACCTGTCAGTATTCAATCAGGGCTCTTCGCTTAGCTCCGCCCACTCTCCTAGCCTCAAGTCTGTCTTCATGTCTTGAGCAATGGGCTGGTGGAGGAGCCAAAGTCAGCCCCATGTTTTTGGAATGTTTGTGAAAGCCCTTTGGGAAAGCCTCTACTTAGGCCTCTAGAGAAACTGTCTTCTACCCCTGAAGACAAGCCCTTCCCTTAAAAATCAGTCTTTGGTAATGGAAACATCCCAACCACACACCTTCCTGCTAATCAATTGCATTTGGGCTGAAAGCCTGCTGACATTCATTAGCCTAAACCTGCTTTTCAGAGATTTCTACTCACTTTGAGCTAAACATGTGGGCCCCAGCCCTAGGTGAAATAAAGATTGCACTTTCTTCTTTCTCTTTTGACCAGAAACATCATTCTGCTGCCATTGGAAATTGATGCCCCTAAGTACAAAGTGTCTGTTCCTTGCATCCCTCAAACAAAACACAGCCCAGGTTCAGCATGAGCATGCACACACACGCATGCATCCTCAGTCCATAAAAGTCAACCACAGCATTGAAGAGCTAAAACCCACCACTCAGCAAGCACCATCTCCTTCCTGGAACTTTTAGGGATGTGGACAACGTCCTGTCATTGAACATGTGTGTAGCTGGGACTGACGATAAATTGAAGCGCTAATCCTGATGCATGACAGCACCTGCAGTAACAGAGAACATCTCAGCAGACGACACACATATAAATCATGTTTATTTTCATAGCACATTTAAATAACGTTTTGGCCCTGGGGATTTTCTGCCAAGTAATGAAGCATCGCCCAATGAGAGTGTGCAACGTTGCACCAATCTGCAGAGCCCCCTCACAGCCAAAGAATAAAACCTGTGATTTATATGGATGTCGTCTGGGTGGCATAGGGGGCTTCCTTTCCTTTGCACAAGACATTGCTGTGCATCCGGATTAGCGATGAGATTTATCTGCAAAATAAACAAAGAACAGCTCCCCCCTTTCCTCTCTTAATCACACTAGACAAGACATCAAGCACTCATACGCGTGCACCTGCTCAGCAGCTCCACACACCCCTCTACACACACACACACACACACACACACACACACCATGCAGACAGGTTTATTACGAGATAGGAGAGAGAATGATCCTGATAAAAGATGATCATTTGTACCTTGATGAAGTTTTGCTTTATTGGCAGCTCACCCAGTTTCTAGGCCTCAGTTGTCCATCTGCTGTGGTGCTCAGACCACATCAGTGTGGACACCAGCATGGCGCCAGCCTTGGGGGCCTAAGTCCTGACATGCACGTGGTGGAAAGAAATCAGATCCACACACTGCAAGGTGGTAGTGCAATTCCAATTCACCTGCCACTTTCCATCTTGTTGTTTTGAGGGAAAATATGACCTCATTCTAACAGGGTTTTCCTTGGATGGTGGTGTGGGTGGTTGCCCCCCAGCTCACTTAGGATGAATGGGATGAATTGTAAATTGTTCTGTTGAAACCATCAGGAGTTCTCAGGCTGTATTTCTTCTTCTTCTTTTCCTTTCCTTTCCTCCTTCTTCCTCTGCCCTCCTTGCTTCCTCCTCTGTCCTTTTTCTGTTCCTTCTTTTCTTCCTTCCTTGGAAGTCATTTATTCTCTAGAGCCCCCCAAGCCTCCGTATATGTCTTAACCTAGGCCACCATACACCTTGCTAACTGCAGTCATTTCTGACTTCAGAGAAGTATGTAAACTACATCTATGGGGCATTGCCCTGTTAAAACATGATTTATCATAGGCAAATTTAGATGCTACAGTTCAGTTTGTGACTGCCAATTTATTTGAACTCCATCCAGCAAACACTGAAATGAGAATAATATCTCACATTGTTATGGACATATAGCAAACTATGTCCATACCCAGCACATGATCACAAAAACCTAGGTGATGGTGGGGACATAGTGTAGCATAATCTTAGAAGTAGTCTTTGTGCTTAGAAAAATCACTGCTGCTTTGAGGACCAAAGGTATTTCACTTTTTCACCCAAGGTTCACATGTTTCAGAATCAAGGAAGAAACCAAAAGCAGCAATATCTCACATTTTAATATGAAAGCCATTCCTTGGCTGGCCAGGAGTGATGACGCATAATGGGTGGCAGGTGGCAGTCTTGAAGGCAGGGACACTGAACAGCCAGTTTCACTTGAATCAACCTCGAGTCAAGGTCAGGATCTCTGCACACTAACTATATATTTCTAAACAAAGTTATTTCCCAGAAAAAAAATATATTTACGGATGTATATTCTATTTTGATGCCAAAGGGTAGACTTTTCATCTGCTCAAAACTGAATTTTGTGAAATGGAGGGAGACTTTAATGTCACTTTTTCAAAGTTTCCTGTGCCTTAAGAGAAAATAAGTATGTTTTCATATTTTGGTCCAGGTCACAAGTTTGGCGTAAAGAAATGCCAGCCAAGTATCTCCTTAACGCTTCCTAGTTATCACGTCAAAGGAAGTCCCAAGCAATCACGTCTGTCTAGATGTAAATATACATTTTGCTCCTCCTCATTTTAATTTCTCAAGTCTGTACTAAAGTTGTACCACAGCCATCCATATCACAAGGAGTTTTTAATTTACAGAAATGACTGCCCCAAATTAACACTTAAAAAAAAAGAAAGAAAAAAAGAAATCAGGAAAAGTAGCATTGCCTAGCAGGACTAACCCATGACTGCGGGAGAGGGTCAGCTTGCCCCTAAAAATAGGATGACCACCTGTGGCTATTTGCCTGCAGCCTTTCTAGCTTATGCTATTGTCCTGGCTTAATTATTAATAGCCTGACTCTCCCTCACACCATTGTCCCAGTTTGGATGCTGAATTTGTCACCCTACCTATGGGCTATAGAAAAATCCAGTTGAAATAGGTCTTATTCTTTAAAGACATTTTAAGGGCTTTGAAATTAACCTGAAAATGAAACTGGAGGAGAGAGAGAGAGAGAAGAAATTGTGCAGTCAGTTCAATTGCTCAGCCAGAGAAGGCTTAGAGAGATGGTATCTGGGTTTTTTATTTTTTTCATGTAATTCTAATTATGAACCAATAATGTGGAATAGAACTAATTTTATTATAACAAAGAGTCTACAATAAAGCAAATGCACAAAATAATTTGTTGCATCGGGAGATAATAATCCAGATACAGATTAACTCCAGTGTTCATATGGGTAGTGAGAGGATGGCCTGTCACTCCCCCTCATATCTCCAGCCATGTGGGTGGCAGTGGGTCAGAGGGAGGTGCACGGGGCTGAGCCGGTTGGTGAATGCCAAGTTGATGGGAATGCTATCCCAAACAGGTCCCCCTTGGTGTGAAGGCCAGGGCCTTGGGGATGAGTGAGCCATCAGTACCACCCCTTCTCACGCACAAGGACCACAGATGTCCACGGCTCATCCATGGCCCTGGCTTTCCTGAAAGGAAAGCTGGTGGTTTTCAGTTGCTGGGGACAGGTCTTCCTTGGCTGTGCCCTTTACTACTCGTACATCCACTGCTCTGTTTAAAGCATAGGGTTGTTTTTTTGTTTTTTTGTTTTTTGTTTTAAACCTGTCTCAGTGGCAGAGGCAGATCCCTATCCTCATGGCAAAGTCAGAGAATCTAGGGGGTGTCATCCCTGACTGCTGCCTCCACTGTGTCCCCCAAGCCTTGGCTCAGCCCTAAACACTGCAGCAAACCTTCTGCTGCAACAGTTTCCTTCTCTCTCCACTCCCTCCACCCCGGGGCTCTCCTCTGGAGAAGCACACACGAGTTTCCTCCCATCCTGTTGGTCCCATCTCTGCCATGGCCCTCACCACCCTAAGTGGCAACAGCTTACCCCCCACCTCCCCTTCTAGGGCTGTCACTCTTGAGGTCTGCAGTGATGTTCTTCTCTGGACATCCCTAGCCTAACTCAGGGCCGGGCTTGCCACACTTGCTCCTTGCTCATGGAATGAATGAATGAGAAGGATGTGAGCCCACCTGAAAACAAAGTAAGAGGCATAATGATAGGTACGGTATGCTTATTAAGCACTTAGTACGTACCTATGCATATACATTTTGCAATTCAGTTTCTTAGATTGGGATAAAAATACATGGCATAAATTTATCATTCTTAAGTGTACAGTTGACTAATATTAAATATATTCCTATTGTAGTGCAACTGATCTCTAGAACATTTTCATCTCGCAAAACTGAATGGCATGGTATGTTCTAGTGCGAGGCCTTACCTCGTTTAAGTCTCATATTGCTGGAGGTATGGACGATTATCATTTCCATCTTGAGAAGTTAAGCAACCAGCTCAGGGTCACACAGCAAATGACTGGTAGAGCTAGATTTGAAACTCATCCATCTTAGTAGTTTTATGCTAAGAAAAATTTCCATAAAATTGTGTATTTCTAGAAATTACAGATATTCATTTCACCTTTTGCCAGATTTTTCTCTCTTAGGATTTTTTTCAACTGGAAAATAATGTGGAGAAAAAAAAAATCATGTCTCTATGGAAGTTCATTGCCTGAATCTAAAAAAAAAAAAGAGAGAGAGAGAAAGAGAGAGACAGAGACAGATTTACTACAGCAGCTGTAGATGATAAAATTTTAGCAAAAAAAATCTCCGAAGTTGTCACAGAGCCCAGCCCCATTATTTTGCATATACAGAAGCAAGTTGAGAAGTTTAGGAGAGCATGGTGCTCAGATTCACTCCCTGGTGCTAGTTGGGAGACTCTGGCTTGAATGTTTATGACTATTTTCTTTTGGATTAATATGTATGCTAGCAGCATTTTAAATAAATGTGCTGTGGCTTGTTTTCTCTCAGGGTCTCTGTGCCCGGTGCCAGTCAGAGGTGCTGCTCTACCCCACCTTCCCAGCCTGCTGCTCCTGATCTCCATCCCGCCCCCCCATCAACAATCTTTCACCCTTTCTTGTACCGAATATTCATCACATCATCTTCAGCCCAGAAATGAAATTCAGGGATAATCTACATAAACACATCATGTCAACAAGTCAGTATAAGGTCCTATCTGAAATATAAAGAGAAAATGAAGTTTTTGATAAAATATGTATGTATTTCACCAAGTCAGCGTTCCAGCTGGGATACCAGGAGACACGATGCCATGGTCAGCGCCTGCTGCTCGGCACTGCGCCCCCACAGTGCCACCAGCTCAGCATGGCTCCAGGGCACACAGGCAGCCTTTTTCCTGCCAGGAGAAAAGCACTTTGTGATTTCTGACTGCAATAAAGGGCAACCTTCTCTCGATTTGCGTGGTGGAAAATTCAGAGTGCCAAAAAGCTGAAAATAAAAATTGTTAAACCTTTCTATTTAATTATAAAACAGCCTCAGTAACTAGGCTGAGATGATTATAAAAAGGTCTCTCACTAGAGACTGGAGGGACATTTGGCAGGTGTGCAGAAAGCAGGGTAGTGTGTTTTGCTGTGCAGGTTGTCTTAGGCACCGTGGACCTCCCACAACATTGGTCACCATCCTTTGAATATTTGCACTGTAATCACTAGAGGTGTCAGCCCAAATATCCAGCATATGCTAAAGGGTCGATACCTATGCGCCTCTGAGAATTTTGCCCCAGGCCTGGGTTCCTTCCAATTGTGGACTCCATGCTACACATGGCCTTCCCAGTGAGCCCTCGGCCTGTGTTTGATGTCTGGAGGAAAGAAGAAACCATCAGGGAGACACTGTACAAAGAACTAAACTGTACCAGAACATGGTATGTATTCATCAGTGTTCCGTCACTATAACAAAATTCCTGAGGCAGCTTTTAAAGAAAAGAGGTAACTTATTTTGCCTCATGCTTTTGGATATTTGAGTCCATGATCAAGCTCCATTCTTCAGGCCATTGGTGAAGCAGCACAGCATGGCAGAAGTGCATGGGTGGAGTAAAACAGCTCACCTCCTGAGCCAGGAAGCCAAAAACCAAAAACAGAGGACAAGACCAAGACCCCATATTCCCCTCCAAAGGCACACCCCCAATGACTTAAGAACCTCCTACAAGGTCCCATTTCTCAAAGATTTCCCTACCACCCACCCTGGGGAACCAAGCCTTTAATGGAACCTCGGGCAATAATAGTTTATTCAAACTATAGTACCTCGGGAGATGAGGATTTTAGTCCTGGCAGCCAACACTACCTGAGAATGTAGTTGAACTCATCAGCCTCTATTTCCACACATATTTCTATATTTATAAAGAGAAATGCACTTATCTCTTTCATTCATGGAAATTCAGAGTACATATACATTTTTTTTCAAGCAATGCTATGGGAAACTTGCTTGTGACATATAGGCAATATTAACTAATTACAGCTATCCACAATTCCTGTCTACACACTGAGACATTTTCATTTGAATTTAATGATGCAAAGGGAGTTCCTGGGTTTGAGTTTCTTTGTGTTGTTTTTTTTTATAGCTGAATGCAGGATAATTTGTCTTTACTGCAGAGAATAAATATGGGAACTGCTATTTGTCTTTCCTTCCTTACAGAACAGTCAATCAAAAGCCAAAAGATTTTTTTTTAATCTGTAAATCCAATACTCAATAATAACACCTAAATATAGATATGGGATGTTTGAGTTGTAAATGGATTGTTTAATCCTAAAAAAAAAAAATCTGCAAATAAACTGTCTTATCTTTCTTCCAAAGATGCATGGAGGCATGGGGTGGGAGAGAAGGGGAACCACAGGCCAGGCCTTCAGACTCCTCAGTCAGTTTTCTCAACCACAGCTCTGTCCTCCCAGGTGATGAAAATAAGGACACTAATGTCCCTAATTCAACTGTACTTTCCCAAACAGTTACCAACCCAGAATTACAGGGTCACAGGACATGGCACCTCACACGGAGGGTTCCTTCACCATCTCTGCCTGCTCTCATCAGCGAAGCAAGATGTTGGCAGAGCTATGCCCCAGCCGTCTCCTTCCTCCTTCATTTGACAGCTATTCTCCGGCACCCAAAGAGCAAGTGGGCCATGTGACAAGGTCAGCACAGCTCCTGCCCTCAGGGGGCTTCCAGCTAGAGGAAGAGGCAAATGTCAATTATTTGATCATATGAAAAATATATGTAACCAGACACTGGGGGATGCTTTGGTGACTCAATGAGATCCCAGGCAGGGACCTGGCTTGATCTGCAATTTTGTCTGTTTGTCTGTTTTGATATTGGAGATGGAACCTAAAGGCACTTAACCACTGAGCCACATCCCTGGCCCTTTTTATAGTTTTTACTCAGAGGCAGGGTCTCCCTAAGTTGCTTAAGACCTCACTAAGATGCTGAGGCTGGTTTTGAACTTAAGATCCTCCTGCCTCAGCTCCCCAAGCTGCTGGGATTATAGGTGTGCTGGTCTGGAGCTCAGATAATGTGAATAATTTTCACTTTGATAAAAGCTAGCTACCATCCACAGGGCACCTTCTCTGTAAGAGTAGGCATTGTCATGCCCAATTTATCCATGAAAAAATAGAGGCTGAGAAAGGCAAGAAACCTTCCCAAGATTGGTAGTGACTGAGAGGGGCTTTGAATGAGGACCTGAAAAGATCTGAAGCTCTTGTCTTGTCTGTATCCCATGCTTCTTTCTCATAATACCAAGGTCTCCATCTGCAGGGGTGCTTAGTGCAGCACTCTGGGGACCCTCTGTAGTTTATGGCTCCTCCCTCCATGCCCCCTTCCTAGAAAGAAGTGCTATGGAACCCTTTGGCCTGTGAAGGTTCCTGTCTCTACAACTCCCTTGCCTGCTCTTTTCCCACCTAGCTAATTCCTATCTTCCAAGCTCACAGGAAAGCCTCCCAGACTCCTCTGGCCTTCCCTTCCCAAATCTTGCCTCTCTAGCCCCGCATTCATCTCTTGGGCTGGAAATGGCTGGCCTTGCCTGTGTGTCTACCTTCCAGATCTGGAGCTCCTGAGGGTCTAGGACTTGGCCTATGCCAGGGGCTAGCAGGATGCCTGGCACATTAAGTTCCTGCAGTTAAATTGACTTCCACCACCATAGAAGGGGGCGGAAGAAGAAAAAGACCCTTCTTTTTTTCATAACATTCTACAATTCTGGTTGTAGCGTTTTTGAGGCCGGCCAGATTCATCAATAAAGATGAGTAATCTAAACTTTTTAATTATTACCTTAAACCACTTCTACTTGCTAAATGTGTATAATTTAACTAGTTTCCCTTTCCTAGGAACCGGAATATTCTTATTAGAATAAATTTCAAGATTTTTTTAAGGAGAAAATACTGCCTTTTGTAATATTGTAATTTTATCTACAATCTCCATTCTCATTTTATAGACTGGCTCTATATATCTTTTATTGAAATGAGTAGTAGATCTCGAGGAAAAAAATTAAGAATGGCTCGATTATTACATGTGATAATTAATCTCTAAAATTAAAAACTGTCCTCTGATTTACAAAGAATGTTTTAATGAGTAAAAAAAAAAAAACCTGCTTAATATCTGCTACTTGAAAAAAAAAATTTTAAGCCAATAATTTTTTGGAGGTGAAAGGGCTTCTTTTCAAGATGATACAGGGTTTCAGTTTTTAAATCATACACTAGCAGTAATAGACAAATTATTTTGGCATTGTGATGTTAACCCATTTGAAAAAGGTCCAGAAAGAAAGGAGTCCAACTTCCTGCCTTCCCCACCCCTCCTCCGTATAACGAGTCCCAGGCTCATAAATAAATCAAGATTGTGCTAATAACTAGGGCTGGACACAATTACGGGCTTTGACAATTCCACAAAAGTGCCACCAGGGGGCACTACAGGACCACGTTTTGTGACTTCGGGCGCCATTTTACCCTTGGATTTGGAGAATAATTTCTTGAAAAAACTGTTAACCTTCTAAGCCCCAGACATCATTTTATTTATTGCTTTCAATATCTTATCGCCCCTAAGCTTAACTAGCCAGGCTTGGAAGGTTATGTTAAAGGACACTGCGCTAAAAAGAGAGACAAAGGCTTCTTCATTTTACTTTCTTTCAGTGTGTGTGGGGGAGGGGAGAACGTGTTGAGTGGTGGTTGATAAACATTTACAATTAAAGGCACCATTTAGGGATATTACCTGTGCAACAGTCTTCCTGCACCTATTAACCCAGTCAGTAAGTATCTGCTGAAGTCCCTCAAGTGCCCCCAGGGACCCCATTTCTGGGCAGGGCACAGTACCTGAGCCACATCCTCCCCCAGGGCCGTGACCATGGGAGAAGACACTTCTCCCCACCCCTAGGGCACCCAAACCTATAAGTGAAACTGATACTCCTTTTTAGATTGTTTCTCTTTTCACTGCTTTCCCAAAATATTTTTTTTTTCAAAGGAAAATATTAAAACCACTGCTTTCCGGATGGGCTGTGTTCTCTGAATTAAATAAAATGGATGATTGTGGATTGGGGGAATAGTTTTTTTTTTTTTTTTTTTTTTTCCCCTTTCAAAGCCCTGTATTGGTCTGAATGAGTTACCTTGAAATTTAGCAAGAGAATGAGGAAAGTGCCACTTCTCTTGGCATCTTATGAAACATGTTGTCTGAGCCTTGCTGGGCAGTGCTGCCACAATGGGACATGGGAAGTGGGAAGTCTGTCCCCACCCCACCCCCATCTAGTCACAATGGTCTGTACCAACAACTATGAGGATATAATTATATCCATTATCTCATGTAATATGCACAGTGACCTCACAAGATGCCCCTATTTCCTAATCAAGCAAACCGAGGCTCAAAGAGGTCAATTCTTTGCCCAAGGTCACACAACAGTATCTTAACCCAAGTTTGACCATCTCCAGAGACCACATGTTCTCTGCTATTCAATGTCAGCATCCCAAACAAAGAACCTGAAATGAACAGCCGTCAACAGACTCACCTCAGTTGCCTTGAAAGGCAGGTGTGGCAGAGCCTGCCGTGTGCTTTCTTAGCCCCATCTTCTTCCTATGCCCACAGCTGGGCTGTATTTCCCAGCCTCCTTCACTGTGAGAGTTGGACTCCAGGGTGGCTTCCAGCTGGTGGAATGAAAACAGGAGTGAGGCACCCCACTTCCAGACCCACCAGTACCTGCACAGTCCTTCACGCTCCCTCCCTACCTGTCTCAGACAGATGTGGAGATCCAGCAGCAAAACTCGAGGCCTCCGGAGTCAGGGGAGCCAAGCATGAAAGAGGCTTGTGTTCCACAACTGCTCAATGGGAGGCACCCACTGAACACTGACATTCAATGGCTCCATGAGTAAGACGCAGCTTCTGTGTGTCAGGTCACCGCAGGTTGAGATTGTCGAACAACTAACCTTCGACCATGATAAAAGGAGGAAACATGATGGCAGCCCTGAGGGCTTCCCATTGCCCATCCAGGAGGGGCCCAGGAACTTCACCTGGTTCTGGGACATTGAATGTGGCACATGTATCTTCCTGGGCAGCAGGAAAAGAAGGGCTAGACCAAAAGCTCTCCAAGGTGTCTTCCTGATTGGGAAAATCCTGTAATCCCATGGGATCTTGTAGACTGGGGAAGTGGCCTGAGCCAGGAGGGACTCTGCCTGAACTCTCACCCACCCAGGAGTTTTCTTTTTCAACATAACCCATTTCTCCACTCTGCTGTGCACCTCTAGGCAGAGACACCCTGCTCAATTGGCAACAGTATGTGACATGTGAATATCGGACAGGTGGCTTTGGAGGCTCTGCCCTGGCTTGTCATAACCTCCCCTGCCCCATTCCTGCCCCATCAGTGGTGGGAACATAATGAGCACTCCCACCAGGAATAGGACTGAGTGAGGCTAAGACTTCCAGGCCCGGGGACTATCAGAACAAATGGAGAAGTCAGGCTCTCTGAAAGCACTGACTCTTCAAATGATGTCATTTTGATATTTATAAAACATTATGCTTGAGGTATTTGGAGTATCAATGAACTTCAATGGTTCATATGATATCATTTCCTGTCACTGAATATGATATGTCCAAAATGAAAATATGTTAATAGAAGATCAAAACTGAGGATTTCAACAACAGACTCCTGGACACGTCTGGATAGGAGATGTTTGCTGAATTTGTGATTCCAGCTGCCTGCTCTGCTGAGGTTCGTCTTGCCCTCTTCTGGCCTGCCACGGTACTTCCAGAGAAGGGAGAGCATGCTGCAAGGGCTCACAGTGGCTCCTGACACTGCCTCTCTAACTCCCTGGCAGCGGGATTGTGGTCTTCCATGACTATGGATGTGGGATATCTAAAGAAACCAGTGAGGGCAGAAAACCCGAATTATGGAGAAATGTGACAAGTTGAAGATGCAGATGTAAAACCCAGGACTCAGTTGCAGATGGAGGCAGATTTGGCTGTTTGGATGTGTTCAGAGAGAGAGAAAGAGAGAAGGAGGTATTGTAAAGAAAGTGTACATGCTCATACATGCTGTTAAAGTGCCTCTGATTAACCATTACAATAGAGGCTGTTTGGTGATGGCCACTGTTTTTCCTCCTCCCCACCCCCCTTTTCAGTCACAGATTCCTTCCTCTCTGATCTCAGGACAAGATGGGGTGGGTCGGTGAGTACCTGACCCAGGCCTTGCCTTTCAGAATCTCCTCTCTGTGTCAGAATCATTGGTCAACTAAAATCCATCCCTGGGATTTTCCTGCTGCACCTTGTCCCCTCTCTGGTTGTATTTCCATCCCCTGTAAACTGAAGACTCCTAACCAAGAAAGCTCTGGGCAGGGCCCACAGTCTGTTTGTTCTGATGCACTGGCACCTGGCTCAACTTGCATTATAAATTACCTTAACTTCCAAGGCCAGAATCCAAGGTTAATAACGAAAGAAATTAATGCTTAGTTAAAAAATATAAAAGTGTTCTAATGCCACGACAAGATGAAATAAGGTTAATTAAAGTAATTTTCAAACTATTAACAGGACCATGGTTGAAGCAAGTGTGGGAACATCGTCAGCACGTTTGCATCGTTCAAGGTCTTAAACCATTTATCGAGCCACAGAGAGAGCTCTTGTATTTGTGAAGGTCAAAATAAAGGGTAACGTATTTAGCTTCATTTTTGTAAGCTTATTTTTGTTTTCTACACACAGCAGTATTATTATATATAAGAATTTAAAGCGCTTTGAGTATTATTTGTAGATTTCTCTTTATGAAAGAGGTTATCTTGCTTATAGGAAAAATAATTGACAAAGTTGAACCATTCACAAATGGACACTTATTTGTAGCTATTTAAACATGAAGATCTATCGGAGCACAGTAATTTGTCATTTTTAATGCTTATTCGGCTGCCTATAAGAGCACAATTGAGTACAAGATGGGCCTGTTTCTGTGGCGCGGCTGCTACTTTGATTGATAATGAGAAGATATGGCCACCATTTTTAATTTTTAAAATGTAAGATTATTCTGGAGTAAATTAACCTAATCACACAGCACAAGTAAATTAATTTCAGCTCATTACCTAATTGCAAAAATAATATTAACCCAAGGAATCTAAATCCACTTCTGACACATATTCAATTTTTATAATGTTCCGTTGACAGTTTTTCTGGATTATATGTGGCAGTTTCCAGCGTAGGCTTTTCTGCTAATTGGAAATGTTGGGTGGAGGTGAGAACACAAATATTCCAACGGTGGAGCAGACAGTTGCTCTTAGAATTGATCAAACTCCACTACAATGCCGAGGTCCCTACAGTACTGTTGGGTATTTTGCATGGCAAACCTGCTGTCAACTCAACCAGTGAGAATTTCTCCAGACTTTCTCTCCCCTGGCATAAGTGGATTTTTTTCCAAAGCAGCCCAGCAGCTCTCATTGAAGAACTCAAGTTTTCCAGCCCACATTTTCCCAGCCTGCCCCAGGAGAGTGGAACAGTGCGGGCACTGTCTTGGGCATACCTTGTGGGTCAGAGCCCAGGTTCTCCTGGGAGAGAGTGGACGCAGTTCACGCAGACTGGAGGAGAGGCCCTGAGCTCACAGAATGTCTCCTTGGCCTTAAAGCTGTCCAAGTCGGGAAATTTATGATGCAACCTTGAGAAAGGCAAAGTAAACACAGAGCACGCCAACTATTTGTTTTCCTGTTGATGACTTCTCCAAATTCAGGCTGGAAGCCCTCCAAAGGGCTGAAGTCTCCTCAAAAAGCAGAGTGTTAACCCTGAATCTGTGAGTTGCTTTTGCTACCAGTTCTGCTCATCCTTCCCTCTCACCCAGAAAGTTCCAAAATTTGGCTTGCTAGCATTTAGCTCTGATGACACTGATGACTCTGTCCTTCTTTATCACGGAGAACAAGCCAGGGCCAAAGACAGAAGAGGAAGAAATCAGATGCCTAGGAGGCAAGGAGAACTTTTAAGAGCTTCCTGAAGTAAGACTTCCAAAGTGCCCAGCTTTTGCACATTTAATGAAACTCAACTGTGGAAGTGAGTCAACTATTCAGAGCTAAACTTTTCTAGTTTTAGATATTTACCACATACTCTATTGCAATTGTGCTTTTCATCTTTACATCACAAATCATAATATTCTCCTTTTAAGAGTGGTACCACATTTATTTATTTATTTATTTATTTATTAGGTTTTCCTAAACATAAGCTGTACAGTTTATAGAGCAGTCTAAGTAGGTAAAAAGGACCACTTGAAATCCCTAATCACTCTTTATTTTTGGTATTCATACTTACTGGCTACTTTTACATTTTTAAAAATCTAAATATAATCTTTTTACTAAGTCTAAAATTATTAAATCCTCTATAGAAAACGTGGAAATGGGTATATGAGTTTTAAAAATTTATTTGTAATCTCATCACACACAGCTAAGCATTATTAATGTTTCTGTCTATTTCTTTTCTTCTTTGCTAATTATTCTCTCTGGATGTTGGTTATTTTTATTTACCTTATATCCTAAATATTTTCTCGATATTGACTTATCAATAAATAGTCCTCAAAGCAGATTTTTAGTGACCTTGATAATATTCCATCTTTGCACTCTACTGTAATGTTCTTGAGTAATCTCCTATTGTTGGGTGTCATAAATAGCATTCCAGTAAACATGTTTCTACGTAAACCTTTGGCCACATATCTCATTAATTACTCAGGATAGATTCCTAGAAGTGAAATTACTGGGTCAAAGTGTAGGAACAGAATGAAGTTCTTAATACATTTTGCCAAATTGCTTTTCCCAAAGGGTACTTCTCAATTTGCACTCTTGTCACAGTGAGTGAGGTGTCCTGGCTTGCTGCATCCCTGTGCTCATGAAGGATTGCTGTTTTTTTCTCAGCCTACACAACAGAGAACTCTGTTGAAATGGGTGGCATCACTTTAGACGGGGAGTCGGGAGACCTGGGCTTGAATTTGATCTCTTACTCTGTAGTTCTGTGACTTTGTGGAAAACCCACAGCAGCAAGAACAAATACTGGGAGCAGTATTCTCTGCCCAAATGGGATAAAGAATGTGAAAATGCTTTGTAAATGTAAAATAGGAGGCTTTCTTTTTGTTGAGGGATGCCCCTAGGTTTTTAAGAAACCTTAGGAACTGGATTCGTTCCTAACAAACATTTTTTTTGTTCCTAATGAACGAAAAGGTGAACTTTCATGGAAATATTGAAGTTTCCTTTTAAAAAAACAAGGAAAAGATAATTTTCTCATTAGTGTATCTTCTCACATCTCTGAGTTCACCAGGATAAACTATCCCATATCCATTTGCTATGAGGCAGGTGAGCCTGCCTAACTTTAATGTGTGACATATAATTGGATATTATTTTGGATAACACAGATCAAACCATGAGTTAGCACTTCTGTGGATTTGGGTGTTACTGGCATTTAGAGGGGGGAAGCATAAACTCAAGACATTTTTCAATTTTAACTGTCACAACCCAATACAAAGACTTCCCTCGGTTCCTCCATAATCTTGCCTGCTTTTCCAGTCTGTCTGCAGCTGTATTTCCTCCAAGGTTTGCCCAGGATCTGCTTTCTCCCGAAGTCTTTCTCAAGTGTCCAGAGTGAAATCTCCACCTTCACAGGATTCTTCTCTGGGACCCTCACAGGCTGCTCTGGGTAATCCCAGCCTTGTGTGGGCCTTTCATTTCCAGGGTACAGATGCTTCTTGCCCATCCAAATGTAAGGCCTTTGAGATTCCGCCTTTGCCTTGGAAGCTGTGTGCAAACTCTTGGCTGTAAACTAACTTGCCCCTGAGGTTGATAAAGAAAGTTTTACCAAGAGCCAAAGAGTCGCTTTCCCAGTAACTCTCACTGGGGAAACTTTCTCTAGACTTTGTCCCTCTTGGCGAGGGGGATGAAGGGTAGGTCAGTGCCTCCAACCACATTTCTTCTGGGGACTATTTTTCCCTCATTAATTGTACTGTCAGGATTAAGAATAGCTCATAACCCAGCAGCAAAGTCTAACATGGACAGTTTTGTTCTTTCCTCCTTTTTTAAAATTCTGATGCTACTTTTCGGTCGCCCTCCAGCCTTCTTATTAAATACAAACATCTTTCTGATTAGGTGTCACTGTTCTTCAAAAAAGAATTAAATAAGAGGCTGCTCTTAGGTGTGATCATTATGATTCCCAAAGAAATATTAAATCGTGAGGGCAACAATGTCATGTTCACATTTTGCAGAGGTGAAACTCAAGTTGTGTTTAAGTGGCAATCTGAGGTGCATTACAATGTCCAGAGGTTTAATAGGGCATGTAGAATTGCAAGAAACAGAAACCTACCCAAATTGTGCAAGTCAAAGTATAGAATAAAGAGGAAGGGGCTCTACTAGCCTTTCCAAAGCAGTCAGCATGACAGCCTTTGTAATTTATGGTTTGTTTGTTTGTTTGTTTGTTTTGGGGGGTGCTGGGGATTGAACCCAGGGTCTTGTGCATGCTAGGCAAGCACTCTACCAACTGAGCTATATCCCCAGCCTGAGTACCCCAGTTTTAAAGAAAGACTGTGACAAAGAAATTGCTAAAATTGAAAGGTAAAATTCTTTTCTTCTCATCAGGCAACTGCTAGACATCCAGTCTCTGAGACCTGAGAGACAAGGCAGAAGGCAGTTTCAACTCTAGTGGAATACAAAGATCATAACGCGTATGTCTAAAATTGGGGCATCAGGCCCTGGGTGGTGACCCAAAACAAATTTCTTCAGACTTTACAACACAGTTACAAAAAGAGCATTTGGCAACTGTCCTAAGAGGAGGTTCTGAGAAACAGCTCAGCAACCCAGCCAAATATAATCTCCTTTCAGAATTAGGTCAAAGTTGTCGGATGTCGCTGAAGACTTAAGGTTAAAGCCAGAGCACTGGCCAATCAGTTTGTAAACAGTTCCATTGGTGGCCTTTTTTAGAAACCAATCCATGGGATTTATCTTCCTGGTTGGCAATTATGTCTTAAGAATGTATATGAGGGGAAAACTTGAAATCTAATCTTGCCCCCACCAAACGAAATCATCCCACACTCCAGAACTTTCAATGACTCTCCTTTCCATATGCTTTCATATTTCAGTTTCCTTCCAATTTTAGAATCATCTACTAAAAAAAGGCTAGTACCTAAGTAAGGCTGTGAATAGCTCCCAACACCAGGATCTCTGTAGTCTGGGGAATGGTGAAGCACTACCCTGGCTCCCAGACTCTGTCACACAAGCCCCCTCCCACCCAAATACTTCCATTCTCTAGTCTTCTCAGCCTCCACAAATACAGGTGAGATGAAACTGAATCCATCACTGACATCACTATTAGTGAGCAAAAGATGAGGGTACTCTACCAAGATTTAGTTCCAATGACAGAATAAATATTACTTATAACTTTAATCCTTTTCTATAGCCCAGTTCCAGAAATTGGGCCAATGGACTCTTCCCTCCTTCAGTGGTAGACTTTGTCTTATGAGTACCAGAGCGGTTGAACCTGAGAAGATGGAAGAGAAGATCTGAAGTTCTCTTTACTATCATAAAGTCTCTTTTTACTACAATCAGATGGGATGAACCATGCAAAAGAACTTTAAAAATAATAAAGTGCTAAGAAAATGCAAGACCATGAAAGAAATATTATAAGGGATAACTTGTCACCTATTCCAGACCAAAACAAAATGAATAAAAACTATCATTAGACCTTAAATTCAAAGTCCAAAAGAGAGAATTGAAATCAAGCTAAGTCTGCAGAAGAGGCAACAGAGCTGTCCAAAGGGACCATGTGCGTGCCGACATTTTCAGCCACTATTGATTAGGCTGGTGCTGTGCATACCTCTGGCCACAAGACCTTGAGCAGATGGACTGTGTTAGCACTTTCATCCAAACTGCTTAGGAAGAAAGATGGGTTCTTCTCCACACTTGCTCACCTCTGCTTCAGTGATCCTATAAATTCAATCTTAAGATGGAAGGAACTTGGATCCCTGAGTCAACAGATGGAAGAGTGTCCTCTCACTGGAATGCAAGGCTCAGTATTAAGGCTGAGCCACAGAGATTTCAGTTTGTTTAATGCTATAGCATAGCAAAACCCTCTCTTTTAAAATGCACTTACTGTATTAAATTTCTTCAGAAACAGTGCTCTTCGGAGTTACTCGTGATGAAACAAATTGATTTTTTAAAAAATAATATAGTTGTCTTAGTCTGATACTAACACAATACCACAAACTGGGTAAATTATATAGAAAAGAGGTTTATTTTGGCTCATGGTCTTGTCCAAGGTTGATGGCCTTCTTGTGGTAGACTCACAAGAGGTGCAGGATATCACATGACAAGAGAGTATGAGAGACTTGGCTAAAGTGGCCATTGTAGCAGACTTACTCTCGTAATAACCATTAACCTACTATCACATTAATGAATCCATTCACAAGGGCAGAACCCTAATCACCTGTTCAAGGTCCTGCCTGGTTCTGCCTCTTAATATCTCCTAATAGGGATTAAACATGAGTTTTCTTTCACAGGGAACAAACCATTTTCAAACCATAGCTGTAATTCATGTGCCACATCTATACCACATATGATCTAGGTATTAAAGAAAAAAAAAGTCAATCCTACATCAGATAACATTTTTACAGTGAATAAATTTCTAACCTAATGGTTCAGTAGATTAAAACAGCTGACTTTGGCATCAAAGCTCTCATTCTGATCCAGCCATTTATTCTAAGACCTAAGTAATTCAATCTCTTCTCTCTGCTTTGGTTTTAAGATGTAGAGGAAGACCTGCCTCTGAGTGTTTTGGTGAGCAATAAAAATAACTGTGAAGCCCTTTTCCCGCACAAAGTGCTGCATAAATGCTTAATGATTTCCTTTAATGATATCATGGATGGGGGCATTGTACTTTTAAGTGAAATATTTTCATTTGAGTTATAGCATGTAATATTCTAGATGTCAAGGCTTGATGGATGGCTGAAATAAGGATTCTTTGTTTTTTGGGTTTTTTTTTTAATTCAGATAATTTAATCATTTCTCCTTCATTTCAAAATTTACATCTAATTAACACAGGCAGGACTTGGATCTCACAAAGAAGGCTAATGATGGCCGTATAAAGAAAGCAGACTTTTGTCAAATGCCATGGATGATGCAAAGCAATCATAAGGCCATCCGTTTCGTTCATGAATTCTGCTTTGGAAGAAAAACACTCAGTTGGACTTTTTTAAATTTACAGAATCATAGCTTTCAATTATACTGAGCCCAGACCAGTCTCAAGGGGCAGATATTTACCTTCTAACAGAGGTGGGCATTTTGATCTAGAGCAGAAAATAAAACATTTGGTCAAATATATCCATCTACTATCAAGAGGACCCCATTCTCTAAAATTAGATAAAGAGTAAAAAGGGAAAAGGGTTGGACGATGTCTTTTTGTTTGTTTGTTTTAATTGATTTTTTTAGTTGTAAATGAACACAATATCTTTATTTATTTTTATGTGGTGCTGAGGATGGAACCCAGTGCCTTGCATGGGTGAGGCAAGTGCTCTACCACTGAGCTATAGCCCCAGCCCCTGGATGATGCTTTGAAGACAATTGTCTTCAAGGGTTTTTTTTCCTCTTATAAAAATGAAGTTATGAAAGTTTTTGTTATTTTTAATGTGTGTCCTAGAATAAGTGAGTTTGAGAAGCTCTCCTCTACTGGCTAGTCTGCAAACCTCTATAGTTCACTCACATAGATGTAATACCTCTGACTTACTCCAACTCTCCAATGCCAGATGTGGCCTCTCCCTTACCCATTCATCCTCTCTTAGCAGCTACAGAATGTCTACTTTGTTCCAGATTGTACAATGCAATTAATATCATCTCATTCCTCAGATGAGGAAATGATGCTCAGTGAAGTTAAGAAATTGACCCAGGGTCACAAGTTTGATTTGGAGCAGCTCCTGAATGCAACTGGACCCAGCTATTCCAAATGTGGGCTGTGAACCCCAACACTTCCATGCCTCTTACATGACTTCCTTCTCACATGGTAGAAGAAGTGAATGAGGAAATGGAGGAAGGAAGGGAATAAAGGTCACTAACACCTCCTTTTCTTCGGAAAAAAAAAAAAGAAGGTTCATAGTTGGAAACAACTCTACAGATGTCCCAGCCACTTTCACTCTTTTTAGAAAATAAAACAGATTGCTCAGACAAGTGAATGACTTTCTCAAGGTCATGTAGTACAGCAGGGTACGTTAGAGCTGGAACCAGCATCCAGGATTTTTTTACTCCCAGGTATAATCTTTCCACTATTGCACCCCACCCCCATCTTGACAAATAACATACATTAGTCAGTTTATCTCATGGTAATAAAATTGTGTAAATAATTTCAGTTGTCTCAAGGACCTAGAAAAACAGTGTGTATGGATGGTAAGACCAACTCTTAAATGTGTTCATTGTGCACTTAATCAACATTTTAGAGCATCTGCCACGTGCCATGCTGTGTGACAGTATTCAGCATATAGAGCTGATCTGGTCTGATGGGTCTCTGCCAACATTGAGGCGTTTCCAGCCTAATGAATCTGAGAATTTAATGGATTTTATTCTCCTATCACACACCATAGATCAAGAGGGGAAAAAAGTGATTTTTTAAAATCAAACATTTATTCTTTTAATATTCTCCACCCTGTACTCAAATCTTTCCTAGTTTCTACAATGCCTGGAACATTTTAAATATAGGGAAGGAAGGCACCTCATTCACTCATCATATACTTGTTACACATTGACTATGTGCAAGGAAATTTCTAGGGATGCATCACTAAACCAAACAGATAAGAACATCTCCCCTCATGGAGATTACCCTCTAACTGGAAAAAAACAGGCAGTAACTATAAGGAATAAGTAAATTATATATTAGTTTGGGTGATGTGGGTGAGAGAAAAATGAAAATAAAATAGAAAAAGACAAGGGGGATTTGGCATTCAAAAGGGAAGAGGGGCAGATGATCATTTCAAATAGGATGGCCAGAGTGGCCTCACTGAGAATATTTGTGCATACTTCCAGGTGAGGCAGGTAGCCTGTGGATGTCTAGGTAAAGAACATTCCAGTAGAGTGGACAGCCAGGACAAAGCCCTAAGCAAGGAGCAGTAAGGGAGCCATTGCCCCTGAAGCAGAGAGAGCAGGAGAGAAAATAGGAGTCAGAGGGAGCAAGGGAGAGAGAGTGTTTGCATACCAGGTCGGGCCTTGATGTGGGAACTTTTAGTTGCTAAGTAAGGACTGGCTTTGCTCTAAGTGAAGTGGAAAGCCCCTAGACAGTTGTATGCAGAGGAGGGATATGATGGGATTTAGGCTTTAAAAGAATCGTTCTGGCTGCTACACTGAGAACATATTTCAAGGGTGGAAGGAAGAGGCCAAGAGACCAATTAAGAGATACTGAAGTAGGGTAGCCCAGACCTGGGGAATAGCAGAGGAGGCTGGAGAGATGGCTGGAATCTGGATACTACAGCTTTTCCTGGCAGATTGGATCCAGGATGGGTGGGGGGATGATGAGCCAAAGAGAACATCCTGGGGTGATAGATGCCAAGGCTTTTAGCCTGAGGTGCTGCAAGCAGAAGTGCTGCTTCCTGAGATGGGGGAATGCAGCGAATCCAGAGGTGCAAGGTGGCTAAGTAGCCATCCTGGTGTGTGTGTGTGTGTGGGGGGTGTGATTAAGCATTAGAGATGGGCCTGAGGGTGAAGGTCTACGCTGAAGATATGAATTTGGGAGAGTTCTCCCTCGTGGTTCAAGCCCTTGTTGGGCTTTGCTAGCTGGCACAAGCTGGTGAGAATGACCTTCCCATCCAGGGAATCTCATTTCCCCAGAGATGTGAATAGGAAAAGAAATAACCCATAGCAAATGGATTGTTTGACTATTATATATTTGTTAAAAGGCCTCAGAAACTTCTTTTTAAAAAACTTAGGGAAGGATTTTCTATTTTTAAATTTTATTTTTCTCGATTATGGTAACAGCTTTTGGCCAGGTGCCACAGGCCTCTGTAAATGAAAACTCACAAATGTTCGGGTGGACAAGCATGGAATTTCTTGTGTGCGAGAAAATACACACACAGGCAAAACCAGAAAAGGTCACGGAGTCCACAAGGCCAGGCTCGGTGGTACTGTCTCTGGAAGACTAGGCTTCATGTCTAGAGGGCTGGCCCAACAAGAGCCTTGGATGCAAGAAGAGAGGGGGTCACCGGTCTCCTTGGTGAAGGGGACCCCTGACTAATCCCACATAACCTTAATTGCACTACCAGATATCTACCCTCTTGGGATCTACTGTCTTTACCACTATGCTAATCTCAAAACGGTAAAAATGTCTGGGTTGTAGGGTGCCCATGCCAGCCTGTCCTGGTTACATTCTTCTACTAAGTAGCTATGGCCACCCACTGCAGCTCCATCGCCTCCCAGGGGAGAAGGGAACCTGACCTGTAGGAGGCAGCAGCATCTGTTTCCAGGAGGTTCTGCAGACAGTCTCATTAGAGGAACTGCTTTCTCCCCTGCTTCCTGCCACCCCATACTAACTGCCACAATCACCTGAATGTTTTTGGCCAGGAATCCAGCAGTATTCAGCATGCCCTCTTAAAGGAATCCTGGTCTTCGGCTCTCGCTCTGTTGCTGCAAGGGGTTGGCAGCCACCATATGCCTTTGCCTCATCCTCTGGGGCTGCAAGCGCAGCAGGGTCAGAGAGTCTGCCTCTCACTGCACCATGTGGTTAGATCCTGTTGACTTCAGCTTTGAGCCCAACGGGCATTTTGTTGTTTTCTTCCCTTCACAAGACTCCAATTGCTGCACATCAGAATGAGAGCTCTCTCTCTCCCTC
The DNA here is from genome assembly GCF_001458135.2 of Marmota marmota marmota. Lineage (NCBI taxonomy): Eukaryota > Metazoa > Chordata > Mammalia > Rodentia > Sciuridae > Marmota > Marmota marmota. Next base: position 3,028,688 of record NW_026000153.1, read on the forward strand.
TGCCTCAATCACACAAGTCCAGGTGTATGAGTGTCCAATAATGCAGGTGTTGTGTGATGGTGAATCAGTCTCTTAGAGTCCTCTGCAAGTTTACATGGAAGTGCACTTCCACAAGCCAGCCCTGTTCTTTCAAAGCAGTCCTCCCAGGAAATTCTTATTCTGCTGGCATCAGTGTGGCTGCTATAATTGCTCATAAAGCCATCCATGGGACTTTGTGGCAGGCGCTTTTACTAAGCTCTGTAATTAATTCTTGGAAAGCCATAGAAGGGGCTTGTTCAGAGCACTGTTAAATCAAAAACAGGCTTCCTGTTGGCCTGCTCAGATGGAGCCCTGATAGTTTAAAAGAGATAATGAACCAGGCTGAAGAAACCTCCTAACAATCATTCATTCCTCCAACAGTGAAATCTAGGTACCACTCAAGATATAAATGGCATGCATGAGCCACCCAGATGCAGAGACGCCTCCTCCTTGGATACACAGAGAGACCTTGGAACCTAATCTTTAACTATTGGCCAAGTCCTGGTTGACTTCACACGATTTTCTTTAACATTGTGTTGGTTTGTTTGTTTGTTTCCTCGTGGACACTAAGGTCATGCTGATAACATTCCAGAAAGATGTGTGGATGTGACTGATGCATATCATGTAGTCAGGGGCAGACGGGTTCAGTTGGTTGATGGGCCCTCCTCTGTATGCATAAGCTCAGGCTGGATAATATAATAGTAAAAGCTACAAGTTATTGAATGGCAGCTGTGTCAACAGCCTTGACCTTTTTGCACACATTCTCCCAAGAACTCTTAAAGGACAGAGTCATTATTTCTACTGTACAGACTGAAGCCCTGTTATTGTTTAGATATGGAGTGTCTCCTAAAATCTCATGTGTAAGACAATGTAAAAAAGCTTAGAGGTGAAATGTTTGGGTTATGAGAGCTTTAACATAATCAGTACATTAATCCACCGATATGGATTAACCAGGTGGTAGGGAGGCAGACACGGAGTAACTGGAGGAGGTGTGTCACTAGGGGCATGACTTTGGGGTTTATAGTTTTGCCCCTGGTAAGTGCAGTTCTCTCTGCTTCCTGATTGCCCTGTTCTAAGCTGCTTTCCTCCTCCGTACCTTTTTGCCATGGTGTTCTGCCTCACCTTGGGCCCAGAGCAATGAAGTTAGCCCTCTATGTGACAAGACCTCTGAAACTGGAAGCCTCAAATAAACTTTTCCTTCTCTAAAGTTGTTCCTTGTTAGGTCTTTTGATTCATAGTGACAAAAATGCTGACTAAAACAAGCCGGCTCTTATAATATCCTCATATATCACAGATGGCTTCATGATAATACAGTGGACTATGACTATCTTTCTCTAAAATAAATCTGTTCTAAATAAATCTGCTTTTATAAAAGCTTGGTGCCTTGAATACATTAATGACTACATAAATATGCTTATTGACTCAGTGAAACTAATATTTAGTCACTTTTCAAAGAGAACTTGTCATTTCTCTATAGTAGCAATTCTCCACTGGAAGTGATTTTGTCCCCCCGCAGACATTTGGGAGTCTCTCAAGACGTTTAATTATTGCAACTTGGGGAGGAGGTGTTGATATCTAATGGTCCTATCAGGCAGAAGTCAAGGATCCTTCTAAACCATCTACTACACACAGGACAGTATCTCCAACCTACCCCAAGAAAAAGTTACCCAGATCACAATGTCAATAGGATGAGGTTGAGAAATCCTAATCTATGTATACCCAAGGTCAACTGATAGGTCATCCTTTATTTATTGATATCTAAGTTATAAAACATCAAACTTAAAAAAGAAGATGATTAAATCCCATAAAATGTGATAGTAAATTGCATACTAGAACCAACCAAAGAGGCATCCTTTACATTCCCAAATCCAGGAAAATGCCAAACTCAGTCTTAGGTATGACAGTTAATTTTAAGCTATAATGTGACATGAAAATCCAACCATGCCAGTATAAAAATTGGTTGCCCCCTAAGGCCAAGACAAAGACATATCTGCAACTCTCATAGTAAGCTGCCACAGCACAGAGCATACGTGGGGGTCCTATGGGAGCTAATGCCCATGCAAGATGAGAGCACCTTTTTTAAAACATATGAGGTCCTGAACAACTTAGCAAGACCCTATCTCAAAATAAAAGATAAAAAGAGCTGATGATGTGGCTCAGTTGTTGAGAGTCCCTGGATTGAAACCCTGGTGAAAACAAACAAAACAAAACAAACAACCATATGAAGTAATCACTGCCAAGAAAGATACTCTACAGTCTAGACAGTCAAATTCAAACCTGAGCAACTAAAACTAAAAGAGCAATGTTTCAACTTTTAAAAACTTAAACAAGCATTTAAATATGTTTGCAGAAATAAATACCTTATAAATAATAGCACAGCATTTTGAAATCAGAACAGACAGATTTGAAAAACAAGGGCCCTAATATTTTAAAATAGCTATTGAGCCAGGCACTGTGGCACATACCTGTAATCCCAGAGGCTTATGTGGCTGAGGCAGGAGGATCTCAAGTTCAAAGCCAGCCTCAGCAAAAGCTAGGCACTAAGCAACTCAGTGAGACCCTGTCTCTCAATAAAATACAAAATAGGGCTGAGGATGTGGCTCAGTGGTTGAGTGCCCCTGAGTTCAATCCCCAGTTCTCCCACCCCCCAAAAAATAGCCATTGAAATAAGAAACTCAATAGATGAGTTAAACAGGACACTAGATAGGAATGAAGATAAACTTGGCAACTTGGAAGAAAAACCTAGAATTTCTAGGCAGATGGGAACCAACAGAAAGCATGGCACTATTCATATTAGTAAAAAATATATTTCAAGGTAAAAATGAACTGAATGGAAAGGTATATTATCAAAAGGAGCCCATCAAAAAAATTTCTACTAATCATAAACTTTCATATACTTAACAAATGTAGTTGAAATACATAAAATGAAAATAGAGTTATCAGGAGAATTGAGAGATCTCTAAGTCACTTCTCCTAAAAACTGAGAGATCAAGCAGGCAGAAACAGTGTAAAGAACTAGATGATCTGGATAACAATACTGGCAGGCTTTCTTGAAGGAATACACATGCAAACATGCATACACATGCATAAAAAATTTGTGAGTACTTACATACTATGCACACATACATGCACATTCATCAATGTGTGCATACACAAAGATATGATGCTCCATAGGTGTTTACACATAAATGCATATGTGTATATTATAACATTATATGGATATTTACATAGAATAAGATACCACACAAATAGAAACCACCCATTCCTCTCACAAGGAAAAGTTGAACCTGTACCAAGAAGGAAATTTCAATAAATTCCAAGAAACTGATATCATACAGACCATGTTCTCTGTCCACAATAACATAAAAATTATGATCCAACACAACAAAAATGAGAGCAATTGGAAATGAAAAAATACATATTGAAATAATCCATGGATTAAGGAATAACTCATATTACTTCACCATTTGCTTTTGCCACTTACTAATCTATCATCATATTTCTCCCATTTTGAAAGACTGTTGTAAATGTTACTTGGAGGGTAGTATCACATCATAACATATGGGTGGCATATAATTTACTTAGCCAGTCCCTTATTTGGCACATTTATATTATTCTTGATTTTTTGCTGTTACAATAATACTGTAATGAACATGAAATTAATATTAATATTAATTAACATTAATATTTCACTTCATTGTTCACAAATAATATTTTGCAACATTTAGGTTCTTCCTTAATTAGAATATTCCATTTGGAAACCAGCTGTACATTTCATCTGAGGGATGAATAGCCATATTGCTCCAGGAAAAAGCAAGCCAGGTGATGAAGATTTGTGTCACCATCTCAAAAATTGAGAAAGGGGTACGGTACAACAGATACTGCACTATCACTACCAGCATCACATACAGATCTCACATGTCAATATGTAAGTGACAGATGCCAAGCCATTTCATCTCCGGTTTTCACTTCTAAATTGAAGTGAAAACTATATTACTAAAGTTAGGAAGGCTAGAACAATAAGGGCAATAAATCAAACAATGATATGAGTTTCATTCAACACAGAAAACAAGTATTTCCAGATAACTCACATTATGCAAGATAAACAGTTCTGGAAATGGGAAACGATAGAATGAGGCAAAACTTTAAAATGAAGAAAATTAGATGAAATTCATCAGGACTCAAATATATTGGCAGTCAGTGATAGATCAGTCAGCTGAGCAATAAGGTGAGATGTGTGTGAATATTGATGCAAGTTGACACTTCTGACTCTTGGAAGAGCCCAGGCTGGCATCAAACTGCCTTCACTGCATCTCATGGTAGAGCTGGGTGGCTTTGGCCAAATTCTTCAAACATCAGTTTCCTTGTCCCTAAAATTGATGTAATAACAGCTTCTACCTCATGGGGATGCTATAAGAATTAAACGCAAAACCCAACTTAAATAAAGGGTTTAGCACAGTGCCTAGCACATTTATGTGCTCATGAGGTCATTATTGCATGAATTTCAAAAGACTAAGGAAAGCCAGATGGGTCCCCAGAGAGATGGGAAAAGGAGCTAGATATTATCACTAAGCCTTGGTGATAAACTTTGTAGCTCATATTAACGCTAAGGCATAAATTGGGTTCTATGAACCATTTTTTAAATATTCTAAATTCTAAGTGTAAAGTGATATGAAATCTGTATGCAAGTAAGTCTCCAGTGTAAGGTCTAGTTGTTAAAATAGATATTTAACCCAGGTGATCCCAGTAGCTTGGGGGGTGGAGGCAAGAGGATAGTGAGTTCAAAACCAGCCTCAGCAAAAGTGAGGCACTAAGCAACTCAGTGAGACCCTGTCTCTAAATAAAATACAAAATAGGGCTGGGGATGTGGCTCAGTGGTTGAGTGCCTCTGAGTTCAATCCCTGGTACCCCACACCCCCACCCCAAAAATAGATATTTAATGTAGCATGATAGGACTTTACTGCCAAACTGGGACTGGTGAGCATGGGTGAAGGTTCACCTGAGACTTTAAAGAACCTGAGATCAGGTCACCTGGGCCACCCTAGCTACACGGATTGGAGGTTGACTGCATTCTTTGAAGTGGTGAAAACACAGATCCACCTTCTGTGATTTGGCAAAATAATAACAACAACAACAAAATTGGATTTATATTTTTCAGATGCATTCCTTTGACAGTTACCAAATGCTAGAATATTGTTTTCTGGGTTTTTCTTTTAAATAGGGATTTGACTTTGGAATATGGAAATTCCCATGATGAGAGTCCTCTCAGAAAGAACTAATGACCCTTCCTGAATAATGATCCACCCCTGAAAGTTCCTCTCCACCATGTCCATAAAAGGCTTCCGCTGCCATTTAGTCAAAATCTAGGCTGTCTCTAATGGACCTTTGTGTAGGTTGTATTTTAGGTCTTATTCATTTATGAATTGAACCAACAGGTAATCTTATCTGTTCTAAAAGCAAATCTAGTCTCTTTGTCCTCAAATTCCAAATATAGTACACTAGTTTATGAAATTATATATGGTCAAGATTTGCATTTTCAGAGTTTTTTTTTTTTTCAAGCAAGGAGAAATGTCTGATTACAAATACAAATACAGGGAGCCAATGTCCCTGGGTCAGGAGACTCTTTCCATGGGGGACTTGAAGTGGTTGGTCTGGGGCTCTCTGTTTGGCCCCTTATGCAATTAGGTCTGTTTATATGCCTCTGGTTAGAGTTTGGATGTTTTTTCTTGGCAGAGAAACGTACCACCTATTTTAATGCTGACCTGTGATGTTTCATTCACATTTTAAATCTTTTATCGCCTGTGGCTCCCATGATATTTTCCCTTTTGTTAGCATTTTTTCTGATTGGTATTGATTCTCTATTTTGCCAAAGGGTTAGGAAAACTCCTGCCCTGTTGGCATGATTGCAAAAAATCTGACTGCTGTTTTTCTCCCCACAAAAGAAGTATCTATAGCCATTTAATTATGTAGTTTATTTTTAAAGCAAGAATGAAAGAACCGGGGATCATCTTTCACTTAAATTCAGCTTAGCATGTTCTCAGAATGTTAAACATTCTCAATTCCTACAGTTATTGAAATGGGAGTCCTTGTCTAAAGAAAATGAGTGCATTTATTTGGTCTATGTCTATGATTTCATTGTATACTGCTGTATTTTGTGAGATAGAAATAGAGTCCATAACCTTAAACACTGTCAAAAAGAAATAAATATGCTCTGTGGGAAAAATAATAATTCACACAGATTTCAGTCGCTGAATAAATTCCCTATCTTCCACTGGACACAGACTGCATATAATGGTGACTCCAAAACGGTATTAAATGCCCTAATGGAATATTTTCCTGCATTTATATCCAGAAGATACCAAGGTGTTCTCCGGCAATTGATTTTAAGTACAGTAAAAAGTGTTACTAATAAAATCCTAAAACGATAAGCAGGGTTCTATCTAATAATTCATGTAATCAAAGGCCAAAGTAAATGTCTATATCCAGAGAGAGTTGACCATCTAGATTAGAGAGACATTTCTTTAAGATGGAAGACCCGTTCTGGGTCATCCAGAGTTCCAAGGCTCATGACGCCCTCTGCCCCACAACTACCTTCTATCCATACACACATACCATCTGGGAACCTGGTTTTCTAGAAATCTAAAGCTCTGAAGCTCTAGTTTACTTCATGGCACTTCAGCTGATTCAAAGGCTTCTTATGTGGAAGGAATTGCCGGAGGAAGGCTGAAGACAGGAAGCCAAAACCTGCTTGAGTGGCGATCCCTTTCCACATATGGAAAGGAAGCTGTCCATCTGGTCTTTCATTTTTCAGTTCCACCTCAAGGAATTGAACAGACTCAGATCTCAGTCTCTCTGGGAATAGCTGAAGTTTTCCAACATGGCCAATCCTCCCAGATGCCCCAAACACACACCCACACACTCCCATACTTCACATCTATAAAGCCACAGCAGGGACATGGAGAGTTGATGCCTATGCTGGCTGTGGGACAGGGCACTGACTCAGATGCCCACTGCACCTCCCCAGCACTGCCTGGGTGGCAGCAAACACCAGGGTACTTCCACTTGGGATGACTCCAACTACTCTGCCAACTGAAGGGAGCTCTGGATCTTCCATAAAGGGAAAAGGATGAGCGTCTGAATTTATAGATCTGAACAGAGCTAGGAAACAAGAAAGAATGTCTCCACTTAGATCTACCAACGGATGGGACTCCCAGTGTGTACACTAAAGCCACAAAAGTGCCGGGATAGAGGTATTATATGTGATGCTTTTCTGCCGTTTTGCAAATTTTGTGTAATGATAGTAACTTAATTGCAGGTTAACATTAACGCTGAGCCTAGCAACCCCATTAGCCTCACGTACCCCTCTAAAGGACCTTGTATCTTCCCCATCTCCGTGGTTACTTCTGGAAATTCCCAATGACTGCCACATCTACTAGACACCAACTTACCTGCTTTCTCCAGAGTGTGGCCTCCTGGAGGAAGCCCATGAGCCAAAAAACAGAGAAGCCACACCCTGGCCTAGGCCGCTGTAACCCTGAGAGAGAACACTTTCTTTGACTCACTGTTGGGCATGGCAGATACCACCATGGCTCCTCAGTCCACCAGACATGGACCCTGTTTTCCTGGCAGAAAATGAGAGATGCCCATGTGCCTTAATTAGGACTTAACTCTCATGAGGTTCCACAGGAGAAACTGCCCCATTCACATCTGCCTGCACCCACTATCTCCATAGGAATCTTGGACGCTCTCGGTCTTTGGGGAGGATGGGAATTGCCTGGGAGCTTGTTAGAAATGTAGATACTAGAGATCTGGATTCAGGAGCATTGATGAGGGCCCAAGGAATTTTCTTGGAAACAAGCTTCTCAGATGATTCTGAAGCCAGTGGTCTGAATGATCCTGAAAAACATGGGAAGATCCCACATGGTGATGAGTAACACTGGATTTTATATAAGGAAGAGCCAGAGAGTATTTGGGGAAACTCTATAATAAAGAATGTAATGAGTAAAAATGGTTATTCCATATAGGGCTAAGAGAATAGGGAAGAAATATGAGGCATTAAAATAGCAACCATAGCAAGGAATGACAAGGGAAGGATTGCCCAGGAAATTAACACTGCACTACCCCTCCTAGCTTCTTTCCACCCAAACGCAGGGGCTCCAGGAAATAATCCGCCAACCCCCTTCCCATTTACAAAGTCCCTCTATGCTCTTTTTTCAAACCAGCCAAACACAGCAAGCCGAAAAGCCGTATCTGCTGGAATGATCCACCATACAATGATCCATTTTATGAAGGCATAAAATAACCAGTCTTATGCAAAGCAGTTCAGACACGGCTTGTCTGATCTGTGTTTCATTTGTGATGGAAACTTAGCTGTTTCTCTAGCTACCCCTCTGCTGCATACCCTCACCCCCCTCACCTCTTCCCATCATTCTTCAACCCAACTTTTCTGATCCATGACCCGGGTAAGGAATGGCCTCAAGGAAATAAGAAAATAGGTCTGAAACAAGGAAAAGAAGAGTGGATCGGGCAGGGTTTGCATTCTTTCAAATACCAGAGTATTTTAAATTTTCTGAAAAGTCATTTTTTTAAAAAATCTCTGCCGATCCTAAGTAAGGATTAAGATACCCGATTCTTCACTCTTCTTCTTTTGTGATGAATGTGATAATTGACTCCCCCAAATCTACTCACCTCAGATGACTGGTCCCAGCCAATCAGCACAGGGCATTCCTGGACAGTGGCTGTTCAAATTGCGTCCAAAGCCAGGCCCATTCGACTAAAGCAATGCTGTTCAGTAGAAATATATTGCAAGCTTTATATGTAACTCAAAATTTTTGGTAGCTACATTTTAAAAAGTAAAAAGAAAAAAACAAAATTAACTTTTTAAACATATTCATGTAGCCTATTATATCTAAAATATCATGATCCAAACACAGTCAATACAAATTTATGAGATATTTTAACATTCCTTTTTTCCAAGTGTTAAAAATTTAGTGTGTTTTTTTACATTTAGAGCACACCTCACTTGGAATATTCATATTTCAAATGCTTGATAACCAGATATGGCTGGCAGTTACCATAACAGACAATGTAGGACTTTAATTTTGTTTTAGAGTGGAATAGAACAATGAGCTCCTTATCCTTCTCTGTCTCCTTCTCGTCTTCCTTCAGGATATGCATAAGGAAGCACATTGCGCCTATGGCTGCTGGCAGCCATCTTATGACCATGAGGAGATTCAGAACTAGATCTCTGTGTCCTTGATCACATAACTAAGCTTTGCTGCTCCAGTGTCTGCCTGCCTCTGAACTCCCAGTGATAGGAGATAATACAGTTAATATGTAAGTCATTTAGAGTCTAGCTTTCTGTTATAGGCATCTGAAGACATGATAATCTATAAACCTTCTAATCCATATTGTAGCCACAAAGAACTATTTCTGATCCTTCTTGTGATGGATTTGTTTGTTGTATCAAGGAAGTAGGCACAAGCCAAACATATTTCTCTTCTAAGCTACAAATTGAGAGAGCCAATAAAACTCTAACCCACCATGAGTCAGCTTTTTGCTGTTAAGGTCCATTTTGGCTCATGATTTCAGAGATTTCAGTTTAGCATCACTTGGCCCTGTTGCCTTTGGGTGTGAGGTGAGGGAGAATATGATGGTGGGCGGGTGCCTGGCCCACCCTCCTGATGGCCAGGAAGCAAAGAGAGAGAAAGAGAGAAAGAGAAAGGATCCAGGCTCCCAATGTCTCCTTCAAGGGCATCACCCCCATGGCCTGACTTCCTTCCACCAGGCCCACCTACTAAAGGTTCCACCACTACCAATGGCATCACAGGCTGTGACCAAGTCTTTAGTCTCTGGGATGTTGAGAACATACTAGATCTCAACACAGCAGCCACTTATTTCCCTGAAGAGTCACTACTGTGTTTTCTTTTGTTCAAATCATACTATAGTCTTTCTTAATGAAATTAAGGTAACATTTTATATTAAATATTGTAGAAGCAAAAAAGTAGACTGCCGCAGTCTGGCTGGGCACAAATCACGAGCCACTGAAGCAGGAACAAACTTTATTTCTGAACTCCACCAGCACACTCCACACACGCTCCCCAGGAACTATCCCGAACCCCACGCGCCTCATCCAGGAACCAGCCACGGGAAATATCTCCTCCGGAAATCCCTCCTCCTGCACTTCCCCAACCAATGGAAACTCTCCAGGATTCCCCGGGAATCCCCACGAGAACTCCAAAGTAGCGGCCCAGGCGGATAGTAATGCCTCGCCTGTCAACCAATACTATTGGCAAAATGCCAGGGGCCATTCCGACTCAGCTGTGGCTCTCAGCAGTAGACGAATTTCCTCTAAGCACTGTGTTTCAAAACAATAAGCTCACTCTTGGATATAGACATGATCATAATAAATCAAAATTAGTTTGGTCCAACATAAAATCAGGTAGTGCAAACTTTGATGGCATTCGATGAACAGGAAGGGCCCCTGCAAAGTCTCAGACCCAGAAGGTGCCTGGAACTCTGAGAATGTGATGCCCAGTGAGGTGCCTCACCTGGGCTGCGGTACTGCTGGCTGCTCCCTGGTTCTTCCTGCAGAGTCTCCAGGATAAACACAGATAGACAGCTCTACCTAAAAATGCTCAAAGCATGTATCTTTAAAAAGAAGAAAGATCTTAAATCAGCAACCTAAATTTATACCTTAAGGTACCAGAGAAGGAAGAATGACTAGCTCCAAAGCTAGCAGAAGGAGGGAGAATAATTAAAATTATAGCAAACAAACAGAACAGAATAGAAAATCAATTCTAAAAAATCAATGAAACTAAAATTGATTCTTCAAATATCAAAAAAAAAATCGACAATCTTTAGATTGACTAAGGAAAAAAAAAGACTCCAATAACTAAGTGAAAGAGGGGATATTACAATTGATTTTAGAGAAATAAAAAAAAGATTATGAGAGTATATAAACAACAAATTGGATGACCTTTGAAGTGGGTCAGTTCCTGGAAATATACCACCGATCAAGACTGACTCATGATGAAACAGATAATTTCAACAGAACTGTAACTACTAAGGAGATTGAATCAGAATTTTTAAAACTTCCAACAAAGAAAAGCCCAGGACCATATGGCTTTCACTTTTGAATTCTACCAAAAATTTAAAAATAATTAACAGCAATCCTCCTAAACTCTTTCAAAAAATTAAAGAGGAAAAAATACTTCCAAACTCATTCTGAGACCAGCATTCCCTTGCTACAAAGCCAGACAGATACTACAAAAACATAAGTATAGAACAATACTCTTGATGAATGTTGGTGCAAGAATCCTCAGCGAAGTATTAGTAAACAAAATGCAAAAGATTATACTAACACAACTAAGTGGGAATTATTCCTGCAATGAAATAATAATTAAATCAATTAATTTAATATATCACTTAAACAGAATGAAGGAAAGAAAAGCCTCATGCTTATCTCAATTGACACAGAAAAAGCATTTAACAAAATTCAATGCTATATATATATATATAATTTTAAAAATAGTCAATAAAACTACCACAACATAATAAAGACAAAACATGAAAAGCTCACAGCTAAAATCATACTCAGTGCTGGAAGACTGAAGCTTTCCCTCTAAGATCGAGAAGACAAGGATGGCTGTAATTGCCACTTCTATTCAACATAGTACTAGAAGTCTTTGCCAGAGAAATTAGGGGGAAAAAAATAAACAAATGGCATCTAAATTGAAAAGGAAGGGGTGAAGTTATCTCTGTTCACAAATGACATGGTCTGATCTGATATATAGAAAACACTACAGAATCCACCAAAAATAAAACTCTCTTGGAACTGACAAATAAATTCAGCAAAGTTTGGGATGCAAAAGCAACATATAAAGATCAGTTGCATTTCTGTACACTAACAATGAACAATTTTGGAAAAGTAAATTTAAAAATAATTCATTCCATTTACAATAGCATCATAAGAGTAAATAGGTAAACTTAGCTGAAGAGGCAAAAGACTTATATACCAGAAACTACAGGATATTGCTAAAGAAATTAAAAACACCAATAATAAGTGAAGACATTTCATGTTCATGAATTGGAAGAACTAATATTGTTAAGAAGTCAATGCTATTCAAAACGTATTCAATGTACTCCCTATTAAAATTCCAGTGGCTTCTTTTCAGAAATTAAAAATAAAATACTAAAATTCATATGGAATCTCAAGAGATCCTGGACAGCCAAAACTAACTTGAAAAAGAAGAACAAAGTTGGAGGTCTCACACTTCCTGATTTCAAAATATATTCCAAAGTTACAGTAATCAAAACAGTGTGACACTGACATAAAGGAAAACATAGAGATTACTGCAATAGAGAGCCCAGAAGTACACCCTCACATATGTGCTCAAACATGATCAACAAGGGTACCAAGAGCTCAACGGGGAAAGAACAGCCTTTCCAATAAATGGAAAATCTGGATATTCACATGAAAAGAATAAAGGTGGGCTCTTACCTTATACCATATAAAAAATTAACTCAGAATGAATCAAAGATCTAAACAAAAGCTAAAATTTTTAGAACAGGGGAAAAGTATCATGCCATTGGATTCAATGATTATTTCTTGGATATAGACACCAAAAGCTCTAGCAAATGAAGAAAAGAAAATACATTGGGTTATATCAAAATTTGAAACTTTTGTGTATGGAAGAAAACAATTGATGGGGTGAAAGGCACCACAGGGAATGGGAGAAAATATTTCCAAATTATTATATCTGAAAAGAGGTTAATTCCAAATATATAAAGAACTCCTACAAGTCAGCAATCAAACCCCAAATAACCAATTAAAAAAAAATAGGCAAAGAAGTTGAACAGAGACTTCTCCAAAGAAAATTCAGAATTGGCCAATAAGTGCATGAAAGATGTTTATCACCAACTGCTGTGTCTAAATGCCAGTGCCATCCCCAAAAAATCACATGTTGGAATCCTAATCCTAAAGCCATGGTATTAGGAGATATGACCCTTTAGGAGATAATTAAGTCATGAAAGCAGAGCTCTTAAAAATAGGATTAGTATCCTTATAAAATAGGCCAAGGGAGTTCTTTTCATCCCTTTCACCATATGACAATACATCAAGAAGCTACCATCCTTGAGAAAGTGGGCCCTTGCTAGGTGCCAAACATGCCCACAATATGACCTCAGACTTCCCAACCTCCATAACTATGAGAAAGTAGATTTCTGATGCTATGAGCTACCTAGTTTATGGCATTTTATTATAGTAGCGAATGGACTAAGACACTAATCATTTGGGAAATGCAAATCAAAACCATAATAATATATTCCCTCTTGCCCATTGGGATGACTACCATTTTAAAAAAAAACATAATAACAAGTGTTGGAAAGGATAGGAGAAATTGGAGCCCTTGTGCACTGTTTGTGGAAATGTAAAATGTTGCAGCCACTATGGACAACACTATGAGCTTCCTCAAAAAGTTAAAAATAGAATTACCAGGTACTTCACAATTCCATTTCTGAGTATATATTCAAAAGAATTGAAAGTGAATCTCAAAGAGATATTTGTATACCCATGTTCATAGCAACATTATTTACAATAGCCAACAGGGAGAAGCAACTTGGGTCTATCAACAGATAATAGACAAACAAAATGTGGCATATACAGACAATGCAATAGTATTCAGTCTTAATAGGAATGGAAATTCTGCTGGATACAGTGCACATGCCTGTAATCCCAGCAAGTGGGGAGACTGAGACAGGAGGATTGCAAGTTCAAGGTCAGTTTCAGCAACTTAATGAGACCCTGTCTCAAAATAAAATAAAAAGGGCTGGTGATGTGCTTCAGTGGTAGAGACCCTCTGGGTTCAATCCCCAGTACTGAGGGAAAGAGAGTGGGTGGGAGGGAGAGGGGGAAGGAGGGAGGGAGGGACAGAGAGAGGCAGAGAAAGAGAAAGAAAGAAAGAAAGAAAGAAAGAAAGAAAGAAAGAAAGAAAGAAAGAAAATGGAAGAAAATTCTCACTCATGCCACAACTGGATGACTGGGATGAACCTTAACATTATATTATGTGAAATAAGCTGAGGGGCTTAAAGTCAGATTCATGAAGACAGAAAGTAGAATGGTTGATGCACTGGACCCAAAGGACATTGGGAGTTATTGTATCATGGATATGGAGTTTGAATTTTGCAAGATGAAGAGTTCTGGAGATGGATGGTGGTGAGGGCCCTGCGACAATGTGCATGTACTTAATGCCCCTGAATTGTACACTTAAAAATGGTGACAGATGCTGAATTTTATATTATATGTAATTTATCACAATTCTTTCAAAAGTTCGTCTTAGTTCCCATAAGACTCTCTTACCGCTCAGCATAATTCAAGACGTCTTTTTCAAATATAAAACTTTGCTTTGTATTTTAACAGTTACCGGAGTGGAGCACCCCTTTAAAACATGAAAGAGCCCAGATGAGATGGTTTTACCAACTCCAGAGGGAAGCAATGTCGTTCTCAAACATGCATTATTCCCTCTGGGAAAACTGAGACCTTTGACTCATCAATATCTCCTTCATATCCTTGTACTTTGTTGAAGACGGATTACAAGGTGGGCCCAAGAATACAAGGAAGTCCTAGAGTTGAATCTAACAGACAGTCTTACGTTAAGAACCTACAGGAGCTAGACATCAAAGTCTGAGTGGAATTTGCCAAGAGGCAAAGACGGGAAATGACATTCTCTGAAGTAGTAAGACCCTGTGCCAAGCCATATGCCTGTGAGAGGATGGGGCCCATCCTAGGAACTGGGAGACATCTCAATGGGGGCTGAAGTACTGGATACCTGGTATAGCATACTGGAGGCATGAAGCCAGGGAAACAGGTTTCCAGCTCCTTCTCTTCCTTATTCTCACTTAAACAAGCTGGCTTTCTGATTATAAAGTTACCTCAGGGCACCTTACATGAAGTTCAGCAGTAAGAGAATCTCGAATTTGAAAGTCTCTTTGTTCTTAGATAAAGACTCAAGGGCAAGCACCTTAGGCCAAGCAAGGAAAATGCCTGCACACCCACCACCACTATCTTCTCCCAACTTCATAGCAGACATGACTAATCAATGACTGCACTTTTTTGGGGGGAAGGGGTACTGGGGATTGAACTCAAGGGCACTGGACCACTGAGCCACATCCTCACCCCTATTTTGCCTTTTTTCAATTGATTTTTTAAAAAAAATAAATGACAGCAGAATGCATTACAATTCTTATTACACATATACAGCATAATTTTTCATATCTCTGGTTGTATATAAAGTATGTTGACACCAATTCGTGTCTTCATATATGTACTTTGGATAATGATGTCCACCACATTCCACCAACCTTGCTAATCCCCTGCCTCCTCCTTTCCCCTCCCATCCCTCTGCCCTATCTAGAGTTTGTCTATTCCTCCCATGTTTCCCCTCCCTACCCCACTATGAATCAGCCTCCTTATATCAGAGAAACCAACCTAGATGCCCTTCAGTAGATGAATGGATTAAAAAATGTGGAATTTATTCTCAGCAATAAAAGAGAATAAAATCATGGCATTCGCAGGTAAATGGATGGTTCTGGAGAAGATAATGCTAAGTGAAGTTAGCCAATCCCAAAAAAAACAAGCCCCACCCCTATTTTGTATATTATTTAGAGACAGAGTCTCATTGAGTTACTTAGCACCTTACTTTTGCTGAGGCTTGCTTTGAACTCATGATCTTCCTGTCTCAGCCTCTGGAACTGCTGGGATTACAGGCGTGGGCTACCACGCCCAGCTCAATGAATGCACTTTTAACTCAGAACCACAAACTCACAGCTTACAAACACAGCTCACAGACAGTTGACCAGAGAATCAAGATAACATAGGAGATAAACCTGTTTAACATTTCTATCTTATGGAGTTGCATTCAGCATGTTTTGATAGAACAATGTTGGAAATGCAGTAAATAAAAAGTTTACCACTTATCAACTCTAAGGGGTTTACAACTAAGAGCTAGAATACATGTTAGGTCAAGGATGAATCTTTTTGTGTTGAAGCTTATGTTTATCTTTTTAAAATTGGCATTTTTAAGTGCTTTCTATATGCTAAGAATCCATACACACTATACACATTTTGTTATACGTTCTGCTAAAAAATATCTAGCATCTTTATTCTTAAGAATATGACACAAATATCTGAGTGAACTACCCAAGATTATGAGGTTAGAAAGAAGGATCTGAACACCTCTGACCTTCCTATTACATATCATTGCCACCACATTAAGCTAATTAATTACATAATAGGTATCACCTATATTGTTTCATTTTGCATTTAGATTAGATACAATCAAGAATTCAAGAACCTGCTCAAAAAAATCAAGAACATTCATGAAGTCAAAATACAGAGATCAAAGGGATATGAAATCTTAAGGATATTTTATGCATAAAACTCAAGCAAGTTTGGCTAGTCCTTAGGTCTCAAAGCAGGTAATTGTCGATCTTGAAAGTTTTTGAAGGGTTCAGAGAAGTGATGGGAATTCCATTCTGTTCTTAGAATCAGGTGACCACGTTACCAACATTTACTTGCTGTGTCCCCATACAAGTAGAAAAGGATACTCTCTCCAGCTTCAGACATTCAAAAGCAGCTCAGTTCATCCAGGGGATCCCTCCTAGTCTAAAAAGGGAGGACCCAGAAGGCTTTTGCTACCTGTGGGCAACTGCTATTACCTGTTTGAATCAAATTGATCTGGGCTAAGTGCATGTCCCATAGTCAGGAGAGGGTTCCCCTCTGGGTGGAGAATGTGACCTCACTCTAGGCAAAGTTGACCTTCCCAAAGTCTCTATTCTAATTTGTCTGTTAAACAATAACCATGTTTATTTTCTTTAAATTTTTTTCTTTTAAATATTAAATATTTCTTTTAAACACATCTTATTATAGCAGAATTGTTTTATAATTCTTACATTTGATTTTCAATTCCTAAAATATTTGCTGTGTACTACCAAAGAGGGCACGATGAATATAATTTCCCTAAAAATTAGATTATTATCCAAGTCATTTTAAAATTTCCATTCTATATAGAAATCCACTACCACCAATAAAGATAGCTTTCAATATTTTTCTGCTGATTATGAATAAGTGGGTGTATATTTGGCAGGGAGGCAACACAACTCTTATTATTTCCCTCTTAGGACTTCAAAAGTAAACATTTTCCAATATCAAAGTCTACAGTCACAAAAGTCACTAAATCTCCATTTCAGAGCTGGTTAAAACATACCAAAGAAGGAGGAAGAAAGATTGATCTTCTTGCAGAGATGGTGAATATTATATGAAATTCATGGAGTCAAAATGATAAATCAAGGGTCCTTGGTTCACTCTAAAACAATTGCAGTCTGAGTGGATGCTCTGGGTCACAGGGTGTGCCAGGAGCAGGGAGAACAGGGCTTGCTTTCTAGTCCCAGCTCCACCTCTTCTGATCCAAGTGGCTTTGGACCCTGATCAATAAAACAGACATGAAAACATTACCTTACCTCCTGCCTCATAGGATTGTTATGAAGACCAAATGAGATAATGCATAGAGTGTGCTCTGAAAGCTATAAACAGCTCTGTTATGGATCCTTGCAAAGGCTGTTAGCATTTACATTGCATTAAGGAATGCTAAAAATGTATATACCCAATTAATCCTTTTATAGCTTGCAATCAAGCCCCCACCTCTGTACACCCTGACACATTCTAAGGAATGTCTCTGCTTAGAAGCTGAGAGAATTTGGAGGTAAAGTCACAAATGAGCTAAAACATAAACTGCTACATTTCATGTTTGTACCTTCTAATTTCCCTGACTGACCTCGTATATACAACAGATGTCCTAGCCCACATACACACACACACACACACACACACAAAATAAAATTGCCTAAATAAGGGATGTTTTTAAAAATTAAATCATATTCTAAATGTACAGTGTTAGTTCACCTTGAAAAGGCATACAGTGGTCAATCCTTTGGAAAGTGAACCATTATCCTTAATCTGTCTCTTGTGTAAACACAGATATTTATATCCTGGGTGAGCTTGGACATACACATACTAGAACTGAAGAGGCCCCGGCATCCTCCATTCCTTCAGCTAACACAGTGATGTTCCCGGCACAGGGCTGCTTCAGCA
Organism: Marmota marmota marmota; assembly: GCF_001458135.2. Classification (NCBI taxonomy): domain Eukaryota; kingdom Metazoa; phylum Chordata; class Mammalia; order Rodentia; family Sciuridae; genus Marmota; species Marmota marmota. The sequence continues at coordinate 3,046,854 of NW_026000153.1, forward strand.
GCGGCACCTGTGACAAGAAAGGCAGGCGACCAGGTCTCCAGGGCCATGTGTAGGGATGACTCACTCAGGGCTCTAACTCACAGTACTGAGGCACTCAGGAGGAGGTTGTCCCCTTTTAAATGACAAGAGTCTTAGTCATAACCACCTCGTATATTATGTTAATTCTAAATAACACAGTTTTCTTAACTACGGTTCCGAAGGGCAGATATTTTATTTCCTATTAAGCAGATAATTTACCTGTGTAAAAGTACCGCATGCAGTTTGCAAGTACTACATAAACACGAATTAATAGAACAAATATTCAGAGAAAAGGAATAGTAAGCATCTAGAGGATTACATACTTATTCCAAGGATTAAATAACATTCCTTTATTAATAACTAATTATGCATCCAATCTCAAATTCGAATGCTCAGTCGATGTGAGTCATCACTTTGGTAAATCAAATGCCATGAATATGAATGAACATCATTTTATTCCGTCCCCACCCTCTTGTATGGTTTCCTCTTTAAAATATTTTTATCAGCATTCTCGCTGTAGAATTATAGGCTGCCCTTTCAGCCAGGGAAATCAAGGTACATGCTGTTTTAAGAGTACCTGGGGTTTGTTTTAATCAGGTGTGATAACACACACAGATACAGAAATGACTGTCATAATGGAAGAAGTTTGTTTTAAGCTTGCCAATCCCTTCAAGCAGAAAGGAGGCATATAGGGCCACATAAGAAGCATCAGGACAGGTCAGGAGACAGAAAGAATGAAGGAAAAACATGGGCAAGAGCCTCTATTGTGGTTTCCACATGAAGAAATGGGCAAGGCAGGGTAAGCAGGCATAGGATTGGACAGTTTAAGTAACTGCTGAGCTCTAGAGTGTAGGGGCTGTCCCTAGCTGTCTGGTATTTGGCCCTGGGGAGATTAGGGCAGGAAAGTGTCTCAGTACAAGAGCTGAACAGAGGAGAGCCTGGGGCCTGTACTCGGTTTGCATACGAAAGGTGAACTCAATAGTGGTGGTTTAATAGCTCTAGGAGGACAGTCCCTCCAGATCAGCAAGGCCCCAGGTATCAATACATCAAAAATACAGAATGAGAAGTTATGTTTAATAGACACACCAACTGCAATTCTCTGAAATTACACAGGAAGTCAGGGTTTATATCCAAACATGCACTTCACCACACCCCTCACTTCACCTGACCGAGAGTCTTCTCAGAAAGATTCTTTCTGAGAATTTGGTGGCAGCTGGAGTTAGGGAAACCAAACCTTACTAAGACTTTTCAATGAACAAACATAAAACCATTCATTTGAACTGATATTGGGAAGTCTCCAAATTAGACTTAACCCCGTAAGTGATGTCTTTAATTAGAGTTAGTGGTTCGGCTACACATGTCTGAAAAATCAAAAAAATAGCCTACCCATATAAATCTATATCTTTCTCATGTAGGCAGTCCATAGCAGATATGACACTTTGCTCTACTAAGTCCTCAGGGATCCAGGCTCTTTTGAACTCAGGCTGAGCTAACCTGGGATCCTCTTTTGGTCCTCATGATCCAAGATGGAGGAGCTATTTTCCTAAATGCTTGTCTAACCAGGTCTCTTCCTGCCTAGAGCCTTCAGGGGTCCTCATGGCCTTCAACATAAAGTCTAAATAGAGGGCAGATGAGGCCCTCCATGATGTGGGGTTCCTGGTTGTTTCTCTAACCTCACCCCCCCATCCCCACTCTTACACATAAAAGGTGTATGAGGGTAGCTGATGTCAGCTGGTGATACCAGCCGTACAAGATCTCAAACTCCTGTACAGTTCAACGACCCCATGCATTTGCAAATGCTCTTATCTGGAATGTTCCTTTCCTTCTCAAGGCTCCTGTCATCCTGCATGACCCTGGTCTATGGGAATTATTCCATGACCTTCCTCTCCTGGCACCACAGGGGCACTGCTTCCTTGGTGTCAACCCCAGCTTTGTGCATTCCATTTCTTACTCCCAATGGTACACTGACTTGTTCACATATTTATTCGTTACATCAGGGTCTGAGTCTCCGCAGAACAAGAACCACTTCTTACTCATCTTTGTAGAATCAGTACTAATAGCATCTGGCAAGTAAAAGGTCCTCAGTAATGTTCAATAAATAAGCAAATCCATCACAGGTGGGGAGAGGCCCTCTGAGCTTGGAGCCCCTGCAGCACATCAGCATGCCTCTACTTGCCATCTCTTTGCTCTTGAGTAGCAGTGGTGGGTGGATCTGGCCAAAATCTGAAGTGGGAACTGGACTACACACACTACTTGGCCAGGGATCTGGCCCCAGACATAGCTGTTTGAAGGCACATCCATTTACTTATAAGTGCTTGTTTGTAAAACAAGGAAGTCAGAAGCCACCATCTCTCACCAAATATTTCAAAGTCATTTATGACCCTTGTGGATGAAATAACTAGCCTTAATTTTTGTATTTTGATGGTGACCTTACACTAAAATGTAACATTATGAAGACAACTGTCACATCCATGTTTGGGTTATCTGCCGTTAAGGCTCAGACTCTGTGAATTCTGCATCCTTTACTCCAATCCTTAAAGCAACTTTGGTATTTTTTCACTCCATACAATGACAGTGACACTATAATTTATTTATTTTTATTTTTTGGTACTGGGTATGGAACTCAGGGCCTTGTGCATGTTAAGGACACGCTCTATCACTGAACTACACCCCCAGCTCCCAGATATTTTAGGGTAAGGTAGTTTGAAGTTACTTGGATGGTATGTTAGGATGCTGTGGCAGATTCTGACAGAGGGTAGATGATGTCAGCGATTGAGTGAAAGGTGGCAGAGGAGACCCTAACAGTAAGACTTCTTACAGTAAGACCACGAGGTCTGACCGTTCCCATGGGACAGGCTTGCAAACTGAGATTTACAAAATGGTCCCTGAGGGTTCTGGATTGGAACCCTGACTACATCCTGGCTTTGCCATTGCCAGCTTTGCACCAGTGGGAAGATTATTTAGCTGATTTATGCCTCCATTTCCTCATAAATCGAGAATAATACACCAGAGTTACTTAGCCGTGTAAATTAGATAATCTAGGTGAAGTGTCTAGCATGAAGCCTGATCCAAATCATGTGTTCTGTAAATGTTCATTCTTAATTCTATTGTGATACAAATGGCCTATTGTGGAGGCAGACTGCCTGGGACTGAACCCTCCCAGGAATGGTTCCACCATTTCACAGCTGTGTGTCCATAAACAAGTTATTTAACTTCTCTGTGCCTCAGTGACCTCATCTGTGAGAAGAGAGAGAGAGAGAGAATATTAAGTTATTGTGAGAAATAAATGAGGTGAGGTATATAAAGTGCTTAAAACAGTACTTGGCAGATTTAAAAAAATAGCCCCTAGATCGGTGCTCTGATTTTCAGTGGAAACTTCGAGTAACATACACAAGATTTGGGTAGCAATATGGATGACAGTGATTAGGGCTAGAGCTAATATTGGTAATATTAGTAAACAGTAGCATTACTTTTTATTAATTAATAGCAGCTTATATATAGTTCCTGCTTACTCTGTACTGGTTCACAAGCAAGGATGGAAGCTTTTCCCTACCTATTTTTCCCCTGGCCCTGCAAAATCTCACCTGATCCTTTCCAAGAAATGAACACTGGACCTAGACAAAGGCTAGGCACAATGTCTGGCACATTTTGCTTAATAAATATTTGCCACAGGCATGAAATATGACATACTGTACAATGTAAGGGGTAATATATGATGCGTACACTGTCCCTAGAGTATGGTTCTCCCAAATTTGAATTGAATTCATGCAAGTAACCTATGAAGAGGCTCCAAGCCATCTATGCTAATGCCCAGGTATGAATGGACTGCAGGATTATTGCTACAGAGTTGCTCATCAAAATAGGACTGAATCTTCATAATGTTATCAAAAATTCCTAGTGTCTAGAGTTGACAATCGAAAATAATCATAATATTTAATTACTCATATTGCTTAATTTAATTAATTACTTAAAACCAGTATTTTTAAATTAATTTTTTAAACTGATACATTAAAAACATAAAAAATGTAGATAATAATGGACTACAGTATGATATTTCAATACATGTATACATTTTGTATAATATTTTAAATCAGATTAAACATATCTACCCCTGCAAACATTTATTATTTCTTTATGATGAAAACATTCTAAATCTTTCTTCTAGCTTTTTTGAAATACATGGTTCATTATTGGAATCTATAGTCTCCCTACTGTGCAATAAGTACAATAGAACTGTTGCTCCTATTTATCTATCACATTGATCAGCCTTCCCCATGACTTTTCCCAGTCTCTCCAGGGTGAGCACCCTTCTACTTTCAACTTCTGAGATTGACATTTTTGATTCTACCTATGCGCGCTATCATGAAGTTCTTGTCTTCCTGCAGGTGGCTAATTCCACTTAATGTAATGATCTCCGGTTCCATCCATGTAGTCATCAATGACAGGATTTCATTTGTTCTGCGACCCACTAGTGTTCCATTGTGAACATGCACCATATTTTCTTCATTCAGTCCTCAGCTGATGCGCACTTAGGTTGCTTCCATTTCTTGACTATGATGACCAGAGCTGCAGTGAACCTAGCTGTGTACATGTCTCTATGACATATTCATTTCATTTCCTTTGGATATGTACCCGGGAGTGGGATTGCCAGATCACACTGAAAACTAGAGATTCCTGAGTCAGTATTTTATAAGTGATCTTCATACTTTTCCTATCCCTCCAGGAAAAGCTTCAGTATGATTGTGCCAAATATCACTTACATTCAGGCAATATTGCCACATATTTATGGTGCTGCTCCACCCACCACCTCCCTTCTCAGAAAATATAACTTGCAGTCTGGCCTTCAGATGTTGTTTACATAGCTGGCCCCCTATCCCCACAAGAACTTTGAGGAAACTATGTGCCCCTCGCACATACTTAAGTAGATGCTTAACATTTTTCATAAGTTTAAATAGTTGCAAAAGATGTGATTTGTGGTCATTGAAAACACTGAAGTTTTTGAATAAAAGTGACATTCTTTTATATGTATCCAGTGAAACTTAAATGTTACAGTAATTTGATACCAACACTTACCTATTTAAAAATGTCTGATCAAGCTCTTACCTAATAATTAGAACTTTTTAATGTCTCCTTTTTTCTTGAAACTGTAATTCATTCCGCCTTTCTACAATTTTTAATCATGATTTTTTTACTTAAAGACTTTGGTTGATAACCATACTTCTCTACAATGAAAATACATATATAAAGTGTGACTTAAATTTGTTTTAATTTTCCATTATTGCTCCATGTGTTAACTAGTTTTTCCAGACTGAATCATTACAATTATTACTAGTATACAATTGAGCAAAATAACCTACATATAGGTTTTGATATATAATAATTAAATCATATAAAGGAGAATTTTCTGGAATGCATTTCTTTGTGAGACTCATGGGAAAATTATAGGGCCTTGATTAAACTATAGGGCTTGATTAAAACATGCATAACACTTTTTTTTCTTATTGGCAGAAAAGTAAGAGTGCTGGAATGGAAAACCCATGAGGACAGAGATGTTTCACTATTGTGTTTGTTGTGGTAGTTCATCATCTAGAATTGGCATACAGTAGGTATTCAATAAATGTGTGTTGTTGAGTGAAATTGTCCCTTTCATATCACCAACTTTTGGGGGGGGTGGGGTGGGAGGGACTACCAGGGATTGAACTCAAGGGCACTCAAACACTGAGCCACATCCCCAGCCCAATTTTGTATTTTATTTAGAGACAGGATCTCGCTGAAGTGCTTAGTGCCTCGCTTTTGCTGAGGCTGGCTTTGAACTCACAATCCTCTTGCCTCAGCCTCCCAAGCTGCTGGGATTACAGGCAGGCACCACCACACTTGGCTCACAAAGGTTTTTATACCCCAGGCAATGCATTTTAGTAAGATGTGGAATTGGGGAGGGCAGTGCCCTTCTTTTGTAGAGTAAGAAAAGGATAATGGGCAAAGGAAAGGTAGGAGAAGATTAAAAAAAAAAAAAATCCTGAGCCCAGAGGGTTCTGATGATGTATCACATCTGCCTTAGAAACTTGTTGAGGGGAAAGTTGAGGATACACAATTGAATGCTTTGGTGACCAAGTACCTCTTACAAAGTATCCATCTGCCTCCCAGGGTAGATATGCCCATTCGGAAGATGTTGCCCTTTAAAATATTAATTGGAGATGCAGTTTTAGTAGAGAGAAGGTGTGTTAGCATCAGGAAGAGCCAGGAGAAACACCTCTTTTGATTGTAATCACTCCAGCCTGGAAGTTTCCCAAACCAGGATCAACCTAAAAAAAAAAAAATGTTGGAAGAAAAATGTGTGCTTTAACTCAACTCCACAGAAGAAAAACTTGGAAGGCAGCTGTATGAGAGGGTGTGGTTAACTCAACTTCAAATCAAGGGATCAACATCAGTGAAATAAACTGAAATTATATTAACTCTCAAAGTCAAGGTACTCACACACAGGCACACACAGAGAGGTTAGGACACAAACTCATCTGCATGTTGAAATATTGACAGACCAGGCACTATGTGCCTGGAATAGCACTGTGTGTTGAGCTGTGGAAACAAATAGGTAAACAAACGTACCCTTGGAAGCTTAGAATTGAAACCAAGTGTGGCAAATGTTCTAGGCACTGTGCTATGATATGTCTTCAATAAATGCTACTTCATCCAGGAGCAGTGGTGCACACCTGTAAACCCAGCCCCTCGGGAGGCTCAGGCAGAAGTATCGAAAGTTCAAAGCCAGCCTCAGCAAAAGTGAGGCATTAAGCAACTCAGTGAGACCCTGTCTCTAAATAAAATACAAAATAAGGCTGGGGATGTGGCTCAGTGGTCGAGTGCCCCTGAGTTCAATCCCTGGTACGGTGTCCCCACCAAAAAAAATCCTATTTCAGAAACAAAAGGAAACCTTGTGATTTGAATTGGAGGGAAAGAAATGATACAAGAGTGTAAAAGTCTCATAGTATTTTCTGGTTTTATAATCAAATACAATTTTTTTCAATGTAAATTATCCACAATCCATTAATTGTGAAGTGTCTCAGATGATATTAGAGTAACCACGTGGAAGCTGGAAAAACAAACTGAATTCATTTTTCAGTTTTCACGAAGTTCGGAGGAATCCTGATCACCTGTTGGCATTTGATGGCCGAACAGCCCACTCTGGACCTGCATGCCCATCTTCCTTTACTCTAATCCCCAGTCAGGACATCCCAGCACCCTAACAAACCAGTTCTCAGTGACCCTTCAAAAGCTGCACTAGGGCTGGGGATATGGCTCAAGTGGTAGCGCGCTCGCCTGGCGTGCGTGTGGCCCGGGTTCGATCCTCAGCACCACATACAAACAAAGATGTTGTGTCCGCCGATAACTAAAAAATAAATGTTAAAAAATTCTCTCTCTCTCTTAAAAAAAAAAAAAAAGCTGCACTAGTCGTCTTTCCTCTTCCCTAACACACACACACACACACACACACACACCTCTCTCTCTCTCTCTCTCTCTCTCTCTCTCTCTCTCTCTCTCAGCTTAGAAATACTGAAAAGCTTAAGGGGCATTTTTCATAGCACATCAGCTCAACAATAGCCAACTGGAATTGTAACTTAAGAAATGAAGCATGTATAGAACCAGAGGTATGAAAAATTGTGTCCTATATGTGTAATAAGAATGTAATGCATTCCGCTGTGATATAAAAATAAAAAATATACATTTTTTAAAAAATGCTGTACGACCAATGTGATTCTGCAACCTGTACAATCAGAAAAATGAGAAATTATACCCCATTTGATTCAAATGTATGAATTGTCAAGATCATTGTACTGTCATGTGTAACTAATTAAAAAGAAAAGACTGAACAATGAAAAAATAAATAAATAAAAATTTTTAAAAATGAAGCACAAAGCAAGATCTTATCAGCACAGTTCCTTATCAGTACCACTGCAGGGGGCTCACAGTCCCCTTCCCGGATTAAGCACATCTTTTGACTGCAAGAAGCTATCAAAAAAAAAAAAAAATCAGGAAAAGGATTCTAAAGAAACTCTAATTAAGATGCCATTTATACCAGTGAAGACCAACCTAGGTCCAGCTCAGAAGTGCCTGGCAGATATAAGTCCCCCCAATTGCAGAACCAAAGACAGTGTTGCCCCCTCTTTTCCTGAACCACCCCTGTGATGTGACCGTGTCCTTTCCTGTAGGCCTCCCAGCCCCAAGCAAGGGATATGTGCACACACTGAACCTTCAAGCAGAGACACAGGATGATTTTTAACTTTGATTAGAAGCTTCTCAAGATAATCGCCTCTTCCTGTTGCATCCTCTGGCAAGAGCTCTCCTTCCTTAATTTGGTCAAAAGTGGCTTCCTTTAAAGGCAGCTATTCAACTTTTAGAAAATCCACAAGAAGAAAATGGGAAAATTCACACAGCACAGAAAATTGGGTGAATGATTGTCCTCTAATCTCCCAGTCCCTCCACCATCAAAAAGAAAGTTAATCAGAAATCTGAAGTTGTATAGTTCTTTTGAACCAGTCAGCTCTTGTTCATAGAGGGAGGAGCAGGGCAGGAGGCAGGGGCCTCCAGAGGGAGGGTTAATTATTCAACTCCCCCATCCCAAATGTCATTTATAAACATCAAGGAATATAAGCCTTGGAACCAGTCCTGGCCTACTCCCTCCCTTGACTCTTCTCATGAGACAGGGAAGTTTTATTTCACTTGTCATCCCTGTTTCAACTTGTCATTCCTTATTTAGCAAAACAGTGGTGCTGGATTTAGTAAATGCTAAATCAATATTGGGAAAGGTTTCTGTCTTAGCCCATTTACTGTTGCTATAACAAAATACCTGAAACTGGATAAGTTGTAAATAAAAGAGGTTTATTTTGGCTCAGTTCTGGAAGTGGGAAAGTCCAAGAACACAGTGCCAGTATCTGCTCAGCTTCTGGTGAGGGCCTTGTTGCCGTCTACAACATGGCAGAGAAGTGAAAAAGAAGTGGGTTTGTACAAGAGGAGCACGTGTGCAAAAAGAGAAAGAGGAAGGGCCCACCTACTTTATAACAATCCATCCTGCATATACTTATCCAGTTTTGAGAGGCTTATTCCAGTCTCAAGAGACATAACCCAGTTTCTTGAGAAAGGCATTAATTCATTCATGAGGGCTGTGCCCCAGGACCTAATTACCTTCCACTAGGCCCTACCTCTTAAGGGTCTCACCACCTATCAATGACATTACATTGGGGACCAAATTTCCATCACATAAACTTTTCAGGGACAAACCATTTCCAAATCATAGTTCCTCATAATATGCCAGTTAACTTTATTGATTTACCATGAGCAAGGCACTAAGCAAGAATTTTAATCTATTCAACATTTCTGTGTACTATATACTCTCATTATCCCTGTTTTAATAACTAGAAAGCTACAAAACAAAGAGGTTAAATATCTTGTCCAAAGACACCTAATTACCAAGAAACTAAGCCTATGCTTGAACTCAAGCTGTTAGGCTTGGAACCTGCCGACCAGCTGGTCTTTCTACAATGGTGGGAATGTTCTATAATACACACTGTATGACATGGCAGCCACTAGTTCTGTGTGGCTGTTGAGCACCTGAATGTACCTAGTGCAACTGAGGAAATGAATTTTTTCTTTCTTTCTTTTTTAGTACTTCTTCTTCTCCCACCCAGCCCCACTAGGAATTGAACCCAGGGGCACTTAACTACTGGGATCCCTCCCCAGCCCTTTTTTATTTTTTGAGACAGGGTCTTGCTGAATTACTTAAGGCCTTGCTAAACTGCTAAGGATGGCCCCTAACTTGTGACCCTCCTGCCTCCGCCTCCTGAGCCACTGGGATTACAAGCATGTGCCACCATGCCTAGCTTGAATTTTAAATTTTATTTTAATAAACTTAAAATAGCGACATGTGGTTAGACGCTGCTGTTTCAGACAGCCCAGCTGAAGAGACTGCTCTGTTAACTACCAGAGAGTAGGTGCACCCAGTGTAGGCAAGTGATTCAAAAAAGGCAGTAATAAATTTGGGGTTGATGTTTTTATATATGTAGCTATAATGTTGGGAGGATTATGATTAATAGTAATATGTTATTTTCTATTTGCCTTCTACCCATGAGACAAACTTATTTTTTAATTACAAAGTAATAAACAATTTGTTAAAAAGTCAAGCAATCAAAAGTGCATACTTCCACCCCACTGCCCAGTACCAGGGATTGAATCGAGGGCCTCATTCATAGTGGGCAAGTGTTCTACCACTGAGCTACATTCCAGCCCCCAAAATGTGTAACCTTTTAAGTGAAAATTCCTATCTCAACCACTCTACCCTTATTAATCCCCTTCATAGCACCCAGATTTTATTTCTATTTTGAGTTTATATGTACAGAGTGATCAAAATGGGATTGAATCCCATTTATTATTCTCCAACACTATCTTTATTGAAAACTTAAGTCTCATTCACCTTGCATGTTGGTTGCACATATATCTATCTCATTCTTTTCTATTACATATCTCATCATATGGCTGTATCATAATTCATTTAACTAGTCTTCTATTGATGGACTTCCTGATTAATTCTAAATTTTTGCCTTTAAAGGCAATACTGTAATGAGTGTACAATTGCCATGGAGATGCAGTTTTCTAAGACTGCGCCCTCAAAGTGGGTCAGCAGATGTTTTCTTGCCTACCCAAGGGACAGTCCCCCACCTCTTCTTTGCAAATAGATTTGACTTGGTTCAGGGTCCACCCTAACTCCTCGGGACTCAGACTTCAGTCCTGATTGATCTAGGCTATTCCCCCTGCTAGTGACTGGTTAACACCTGGGCATCCAACTCAATTTGACCCAGTGGGAAATCTCAGAAAGTGCCGGGAAGTCTTGAGAAAACAAGAGACAGAGGGACATTCTGTGAGGGCATCATGCTGGGAGTTGATTCAGCCGCCACACTCATGAGAAAACCTAGTCAGAGAATGAGGCAGAGAAGCCGAGAATAACGGGAAGAGATCTGGAAACCGTTGGTCCTTAATGCACTGTTAAGCTGCTAAATTAATCAGCCCTGGAGTTTCCCAACCTCTGAGCTTCTTGTAAAGTAAGTTCTTTTTCCTTTCAGTCAGTGCCAAGACTGTACTAAGCAGTACAAATGGAACTGCAGTGCAGAAGGTAGGTACGGATTTTTCCTGTGTTGGGTACTCAAAGGTTTGTGCTTCTCCTAGCCTGATGCAGAAGGGCCCTCAAGAGCTTGGGATGCCAGCTTTACTGTTACATTAGGTGAAGCATATTTGAACAGTTCTCTCATCAGTACCTCCTGCCTACAGATGTACACGGATAATATTGAGTTAAATATAAATCTAGAAATCTGGCCAGACTAAAGATGGAGATCCGCCAGAGCTGTGCTTCCCAGTCTTTTTCAGATCACATTACACGCAGAAAATGATAATATTTTAAGGCACATTGGGGTAAACGGATAATAGCACTCAAAGCCAACATTTTTCATCCTAAGGATTCCAGTTGCCTTAGGTCCTGCTTGGCTTCCCTGAGGACAGAAAAGAACAAGTTTTTGGCCCATCTGAAACCCATTCACAGAATACTGGCTGTGAGATCTGCTGTTAAAGGATTCATATTTCATTGATTCTAAGCAACATATTTTCCCAACATTTTAACATCTCTGAAATTAGGATGCATCTCACAACTAGTAATGCCTTGTAAGTGCTGTCAGCCAGGTGGCACCATGTCACTGACATGTTCTACCTTTGCAGAAATCCAGTCTGATAATCTTTTGTTGGCCTCTTCTGATGAGTTCAAAATAACCCAGGCATCCCTGGGGAATTACCATTGAAAGGGTACAAAGTTTCAGTTTGAGGAGCTGAACAAATTCTGCAAATGGATGGTGGTGATGGGCATACAGCTAATAATGTGAAATTGGACTAATGTCACTGAAATGTACATACAAAAATGCTTAAAATGGTAAATTTTGTGTTGCATATATTTCACCATGATTAAAAAAGGGGGAGAGGGTTTAAAAGGCCCAGCATCAAACTTTGCAGGAGTGAGTGTCAGTGGCTTGGGTGCAGAGACCCTAGTGGAACATCTCCTATAGAATGCTGCACCTGGACTTGTGTCCTTGATGGCACAAAAGATGACGGTATGAGAAAAAAAAATACTCTGAAGATGAAGACGTTCTAGGAATTCTTCAACCAATTCATTTACCTTACAGTTTTTCTTTTGTGTATGCACAGAAAGGATAAGATGCCAAAAAATAAACTGTGCTGTCGATTCCCTATTTGACTTCCCAGATCCACTCTCCACCCTGATCTCCTGACTGTGGCCTCCAGTTGGGTTCAGCCAATGAGAAGCAATGTCAGGAGACAGAAGGGCAAGAGGAGAGAGAGTACAAGGCTTTTACTCCCTGCTACCCGTCCCCACCCCCCTGCAGAGTATAGGTTGCTTCCCTCCTCCACCAAAGGCCCCAGACACCTCCTGTAGCCTCAGCTCCCCAGGATTGTTCTCTCCTCTCAGCCCTGAAAGGCTAGGAGTGGAAGGGCTCCCCATTCTTGCCAGCACCAGAGTTCTTCACTCTTCCTTTTGGGGTTCACTCTCCACCCTGCCCATGCCCACTGCCAACATTTCTTGCATCAGACCCTCTTGAGTGGCCCCTGCCTCCCACTCCATATACGCTTTGACTGTGCGCTAGCAATGGTTGACTCTCAAGATTTGATGAATGATGGTAAAATTTCCAATATACCATAAAGGGTTAAAGAGCTATTTCCAACATTACACTTTCAGAATTAACTTGGGATTATAGCCAAGCAAAAGTTTAATATTTGGAAATAATGTACACAAAGTAGTTGGGTGCCAATTTCATCCCCTGGGTTAGTACTACCAGCAAAATATATGTAAGGGGCTCTAGACAGGCAGCTTGAATGTCCTTACATGTTGCTCCTGGGCAATGGGCCTCCCCACTGCCATCCTAAGGCCACCCACACCCATCTTGTGCACACCACCACCTCTACTTGTGTCCCCTGCTGCGTTTCTCTAACAGCTTCAAAACTGGCTATTCGCCTGCAAACAACTCACTCGCTCTACTGCCAGAAGACGTTTTTCTACAAAAACGGAGCTGATCAGGCCATTTCCCTGCTTAAGATCTTTCACTGCTTCCCAAAACATTCCGGATGGATCACAAATTTTAAATTGTAACACGCAAAGCCCTCAGGGCTCAGCCAAGCCTATCTCTTCAGCCTTACCTCCTACTGCTCACCTACATGTGCCCTTTACACCTGGCATAAGTAGACTTCCTAGTTCTAAGCACAACATAAGGTTGCATATTTCCATGAGCCTGTACTTGTTGTTCCCTTGAACTAGAATGCCTTTCCCTCTTTATTTAGGTGCTCCCCATACATCCTTCTATATTCAGCTCTCAGAGCCTCTGGGAAGCCTTTCTGGATAGTCAGGTGGGTGTCGCAGCACCCTGTGTGTACCACATTGCGAAGGCTTGCTTACAGCCAGGGACTGACATGTGGTAGGAACCAGAAGGTTGTCAATGAATGTATTAACACAATTTAATTATTTTCCATTTCTATTACTTTTCTCACATCTAGAGCATGGTTTAAAAAACTATTCTTTTTTTTTTCTCAGCATTCAATTTTGTCCGGCAGCAAGAAAGATCAGTAAACTGAAAATAATGAGAATAATCCCCAAAGTAGTACAACTGCCACCCTGGAAACAAACTTCATATACTACAGACAGACTGAAGATTTGCAATGAGCTATGCCCTAATATGCTCAGGGCTTTTAACCTTGAACCTAGACTCCCAAGCTTTATCCTACACCATGATCAATTAGGCATGATACCCAGTATAGTCAGCTGCACAGACTCTGACCCACACAGCTTGGCTTGTATCTTGCTTCAACCACTGACCAGCTGTGTGTTGTGAGTGAGTTATTTAACCTCGTTATGCCTCCATTTCCTCATCTGTTAGATGGGACTGATATTAACAATACTGGCCTCCTAGAATAAATGATTGAGCATGTGAATGATTATAACAGGGCTTGGAGCAACTTAGTAGTTTTTTTTTTTTTTTTTCCTATTAACTGGCAAAAGAAGAGAACCATACCTAAGAAGCAAAGCAGAGAAGTCATTTCAGGAGTGGCTTTTTCCTATGTGAAACCACTGCTAGCTCTCCTCCTGACCGTTTAATGAATTTACAGGTCAGAATCATGAGACTTGTGACTTAGTATGGCCAGGAGTATGCTACAGACATCCTCTTCCCTCCTTCTGGCTCCTCCAAAGCTACCACAGGTTTTTATTCCTGATATGTCACTGAGAGCAGTATGAACAATGAATTCTGCCTTTTCCTTTTGTGCCCACAGCTTTCGTATTTCTAAGGTTTCCTGTGTCTGTAGTGATTATCCAATGAAAGATCCCCATGTGTGGCCCACGTAAATAAAAAATATTTTTAAATCAAATAAGAGAAAAGTGTAGCCAAAAAAAAAAAGTACTTCCTGAATATCATATGTGAACTTAATGGCGGCACATCTGTGGCTCCTGGAGATCCTAAGAAATATATTGTCTACCCCACCCCCACTATTTAATGAATATTTGAAGGCACTCTTTTGAGTTTTTAGAGCAAACACTTTTTGAAATGCATGGTTAGCTAGAATCCTAGAATTCTGCTGTTGGAAGATATAGTTGGATTCTATGCATGTGAAGATTCAGTAGCCCAGTGACACGGTTCCCCCAGCTCCTGCCTCTTCACCAAAGATCTTTCTAGCACCACCACCACCATTTCCCACCCTTTACATTTGAAAACAAAAATGTTCTTAAAAAGGGGGGGGGAAGGGCAACCAGTGTTTACATATAGTTTCAAGTGCATCTGTCATTCAGTTCATTCACTTCAAAAAAAATATTATTTTTTGAACCAGGGTTCAAATTTGCAACCTTCAAATTTGCAACCCTCCCGCCTCAGCCTCCTGAGCCACTGGGATTGTAGGCATGTGCCACCACACCCAGCAGGTGAGCTTGAGCCACTCAAAGTAGGCTGTTGGTGATGATTTTCTTGGACCTAGCAATCTGGGTGAAAATAACACTCACCCCTCCCTGGCATGCTTACTATCTTTCTGACTAGCTTACACTTAATTGTCTCTCTCCACAAAAATGACCTCCAAGAAGGCTGACATTTGGGCCTATTGTGTTCACTGCCCACATCCCCTCCTCATGCTCAGGAGATGACAAAGCCAGGTTTGCAGTAAGCACCTCCAGACTGCTGAATTTCCTAGTTCCAATTCCTGGCATCCTTAGCACCAGGATAAACCACAGCCTTCCAGACTAGTTAGTCGTTTCACTCATTAGAGATCTCAGGAAGGAAACAAAGCAAAGATTTCTAAGCAAATCATATTAGCATAAAGTCAAACCAGATGGAACCCTGTTGGAGACTCCAAACCTTACCCTTCCTTGGAGATGATGTCCTGATCCAAACCTTTGCACGGATGACCACTTCCTTAGCCAAGGACTCCACCCTATCCCCTCAAAGAGCCACATGCATTCTCTTACAAAGTTGGCTTAAGTTTTGTAGGTGTTTGGTATTTTCAGAATATCTTGTGGACACATTTGTACACAAAAATCAGGAAAGGGAATCTTCTTTACAAATAAGCATAATTTCCATCTCAAATGAACACAAGAGGTACCTGAGTTTGAATCGTTTTATTTAACTCAACAAATAAAATTCAGCCACCTTTTAGGTAAAGATTGAGAAAATTAAGCAAAACAGTCACTGATGACAAGGCAGAAAATATGGATAATAGCCTCATCAAAACACACAGGCTACCTAAGGACCAAGACATAGCACTCCTGGGAAAATCAACTGGCAAATCTGTCCATTAGGCTCTAACCAAATTACTGAATACTTTCCCCCATTTACCCTTCCTCCATTTTCACTGCTCTTCAATGATAAATCAGCTGGAACATAATTAAATAGATGATTTCTTTCTTTCTTTCTTTCTTTCTTTTTTTTTTTTTTTAAATCAAGGACCTCTCAGTCACACAAACAGGCAATCCCAAGACTTCTGGAGCTCCCCACAGATTATGCCAGGAAGTCCTCCCCTGGTTTGGCTGTCAGCAACATGGCACCCACACCATTTCCTTTCTATTCATCACCCTGTGCCCTGACCCTGGCTCCCAGCAGGCACTACACACATAATGTTGGATAAGTGCCTTTGTTAATAAGGAGTTTTTTGTAATTCCTTGGATCGATCAGCTGTCCAGCCAAAAGCTCATAAAACCCAAACAGGGCAATGCCTATGGTACAGGTCTACAATTCAGTGCCAGTGACTGCCCACTGCACAGAGCAGGCTATTGATAGGAACTCACGAACCACAACCCACATTCCATTAGGGAGGAGAAGAGCAGCTTTTCCATGTAAAGTATCTCACAGCCCAAAAGTATAAATGCCACCTCCCTAAATGTCTGTCAAAATGCTTTCTTGGAAAAAGTGCTTCCTTTCCATTAATGAAACCTGCTTTAAAAAATAAGAATAAACTGGACCTAAATCAGAAACAGAATTGAGACTAGATCTCCAAACTCAACCCTTGCAGGCTCTCATTTATCCATCAAGGCACTTGAGAAAAGGGAGCATTAACCGTGGCTTTGGACCAAAATAATTTCCTTCTTTAAGGGTGCAGAGTTTAGATTCCTGTAAGGCATTGCACACCAACACACCCATTAATAAACTTGTGGCTCTCCTCGCTCAATAAGTGAAGCCAGTATTTTTAAAATAACCTTGAAAAACACAAAGCTTCCCCCTCCCCTTAAATCAAAACATACACACAAAACAAAACAAAAACTGTCCTCTGAAGTGAGGTGTTCACGAGGTAAGATTAACAGATTTGGGGGATTTCTCCCCTTTACATGGTTTAACCCCCTGGCTTCAAAGGAGTTGATCAAGTTCCTCGTGTGGCACTTGAACCCGCTCTAGCCTCGCCCCTCCCCCAAAGGAAAGGCTCAGCGACGTGGCCAGCAGGGCCACCCAGCCCGGCGTCCGGAGCTCTCGCGGCGGAGGCGGCGACCACAGCCTCTAGAGACAAAGTTCTGTAGTGCACTGACTTCTATCATACTCAGAGTCGGAGTGTCTCAGAACTTTGCCTCAAAAGACCAAACGGGCTGTCTTCCTCTAGAAGTTTCCTCCTGCAGGTGTGTTCCCCCACCCCCAGCGAAGACAAAGAAGAATAACTCGTTAGAAGCAATTTAGCTCAGGATGCGACCGATAATGGAACGGGTCATTAATTATGGAAAGTTACTGCCGCAGTCAGCAGGAGCAAAAGCCCAACAGAAATGGTGTTCTAACAACCTGGTATGACAAATTCTGATCGCAATGTCACAGCAAATGGACTGCTGGCCTCACACGCCCTCCCCCTCCTTCCTACCCACCCCCATTAGAACTCATTCCCGGTGGAACCCTCACGTCCTCGGTTCTGTGATTTAGACTTTTGTAAGAAACTAATTCATTCACTCCTAACTTGTGGCAACTTTTTAGTTTCCCAACTGGAAAGTTGATGGGGGAGGGGGGCTACATAAGGACGAATGCCCGGAGCTGGGAGATGGAGAGTGGGCCCCGAGAAATGCCCCGCAGATGGGACACCCTGAAAAGCGAGGCTTTGCGGGGCCTCCAGTTCACCCAGCCATTCCCACTATTCTATTCCTGATCTTGCAGCAGCCCGCGCCTAGCCAGGGGAACTAGTGTCTATGCAGTTCGGTCCCCTCTGCTCCACCCACCCACTCTTCGGGATTCTCCTATTAAGCAGAGCTTCCCGCGTACCCCGTCTACACACAACCTTTCTTCTTGCATACAGCCCCCCAACACCGGCCCTCGGCTCTTCGCCCTGGTCCTGCACCCCCAGTCCCTTAAGTACCTCCGACCA
>NW_026000153.1:3064786-3110966 GCF_001458135.2 Marmota marmota marmota
CCTCCGACCACCCTCCCTCCCGACCCCGGCAGGCCCCTCCCCCCACATACCGCGCTGAAACAGCTGTTGCGCCCGTGCAACAGGTCTGGAAAGTGCCTTCCCCATCTTTTACCCCACCGCCCCGCACCGTCCCGTCCCCTACGACCCCCATGAGCCCGGGCCGGACGTGCAGTGGGCTGCGATCTCGGGCCAGGGTGCACAGGCGGCTGGAGAAGTGCGGGGCGTCCAGAGTCTCCCGGGGCTACCGGCGGTGGTCGCACTCCGGACTGGCCCCTTCGGGACACCCTCGCGTGTGGTCCCCTGTGCATCCGCCACAGGGTCCCCAGCCTGTCCCTTCAGCGCCGGTCGCCAGGCACTCCCGGGCCGGCTCCCCCCTGCGCTCCGCTCCGCTCCCTTCCATCTTGACTTTTGCCGACGTGGAAATTTTGGGTTTGGAGACGACCTGCGCTCTTATTGGCTGCCGGCGGGCGGGGTCGGAGGTCACGGCTGCTCTCGCTATTCCGCGCCAAGGGGAGCCGCAAAGCGGCTCGTGTCAAGTCAGCAGGTTCCCTCCGCCTCCCCCGGGGTCACGTGCGCCCCGGGCGAGTCCCAGAGACACCTCCTTATGCAAATAGAGCGGCAGTGTTGGGTTGGGGGCGGTCACCGGGGCGGGCGCGGGGGCGCGGCTCGCCAGCTCGGTCGGGGGCGGGGCACTCCAGGTGGCCACCTGGCTAGACGTCCTGTCCCGCCCTCCCGCCCACCCCGCTGCCACAACGCGGGTTTGGCCTGCAGTGACAGTCTGCTGAACGCTGGCCCAAAGCCAGCCCCATTGGCCCAAAGGACCCGGGTTTTGCAAGGTGCCACCGAATGCCCGCTTCCCCCGGCACCCCTTCCAGGATCCCAGGCCAGAGCCTACGTTGGGCCTGGGTCTCTTCTGGGCTGGGAAAGAAGAAGCAGCGATGCTGCCGTCTGGGAAGAGTACCAGCAGGTACTCTGGCAACCGGGGAGGACAGCTTCCTACCCTTGACTGGGAGTTGAAAGAACTAATAGCGAGATTTCTGGTAAGAAAATTCTAGGAAAAAGCAAAATCAAGAATTCACGAAAGTTAAAAGTCGTCCTTTTTAATTAACTGCCCACCACCCATCCACAATTTAAAAGAGGCCAGAAAGCTAACTGAAAGTAGCAAATGCCAGTTCTGGGTTTTCTTCTTTTTCTTTTTCTTTTTTCTTTTCTTTTTTTTTTTTTTTAACGTTTTTCTAAAAATTTTACAGGCCACTGGGTTTCCACTCTGACCTCTGCTGGGTACTGGGCACCCAAGAGTACAACCTGGAGTCCTGCTCTCCTCCCCAATCTGGAAGGAGGTGTGACTCAGGGAAGCTCCCAATTCCCTAAGAAGTCATGGAGTAGGTAAAAGGAATCAATTCTGAATGTCATCCCCAAGCTTGCCAGAGAAGCTGCTTTTGTAGAATAAAGGGAATCAATGAGTGACCACATGACCAGGATGTTTTCCTTCCCTCCCTCTCCCCAAGGAAAAGAAAGTAAATGGCATCGCAAAGATAGACCCCACGTTATAAATGCTGACTCTTTGGTGGCTATCATAAGGTCTCCCAGCCTCCAGTCACCAAAGAAAAAAGGGGCTGAGATATATATATATTTTTCCCCCAGAACTGGCCTAGTTATTTCCTTTTCGTTTAATAAAGTATCTGTGTCATCTTTATAATTTTTTCATCTT
This sequence comes from Marmota marmota marmota, assembly GCF_001458135.2. Taxonomy (NCBI): domain Eukaryota; kingdom Metazoa; phylum Chordata; class Mammalia; order Rodentia; family Sciuridae; genus Marmota; species Marmota marmota. Next base: position 3,066,498 of record NW_026000153.1, read on the forward strand.
AAATCTGGCCGAATGATACAGAAAAACAAAAGAAGTATTTTCATGGGAAGATTCTTACCTGGAAAATTCTTCCCATTCTCTCTTCTTAATATACTCTTTCCTTCTCCCTGTTTCCCCCTATGGAAATCTCTGCTCCTTCCAACTGTTTTATCCTCAAGGATTTTTCTCTCCACTCTCCTTTCTCTTCCCTCTCCACACTGACTTGTTTATCTGACCCTTCCCGGGTTTGCTGGGGCCTCTCCCCAGGCATTGTCTCCTCCAGCCCCCCACCCCCTGCTTGGCCGAGGCCTGCCGGCAGTGCTTGCTGGGCCTCGGAGTTGGTCCCGGCTCTGCCGCCTGTTCTGTTGTGTGCACTGGAATATTGATTTTTCAGTGTGTGTGCGCCGGCTCTGTAAAAATCAATATTTCAGTAGCTCGAGCACAGCGCAGGGCAGTGTAATGGAGCCGGCCTGCTGATGTAACGTGCGGGGTCCACCCTCAGCGATTGAGGTCAGTCAGAAAATGGCAGTGTGCTTTCCTATTTCATTGTTTGCTTCAGAGGGAAGAAAGAGTTTGCATGCCTTGTGTACATCAGATGCCAGGACAAGTTACCTTAGTGTTACTGGGGAACGCGGGAACCAAGTTAGGATAAAAGGCAAAAGGGGATGATGAAAAATGTCCCATTATCCCTTCTAAGAACTCGTATTAAAATATGGGGGGTGGGTATTGTCTGCCATCAATCCTACCAAATTTCGCAGGAGAAAATGAAAAATAGGATTGCTCCAGGAAAGAGCTAGAGTTTGTTTCAGCACCAGTATGTGGAAGCCTCTTGTCCTACAGCCCTTCTGATTAAAAGGACAAAAGATTTCTCGCATGATTTGAAGGGGGGAAAAAAATCAATAATGGTACCAACCTGGGGGCTATAATCATGACATTTGCAGCAGATGAGGAAAGACAGCTGGACTTGGAGTCAGGGTTTGTTTTCGCCAGGCAGCCTGATGAGTGTTCACCTCTCCCAGCCTGGGAAACTTTAACTGTAACTTAAATGACTTCTAAATACCCTTTTGCTTTAACTTAATGAGAAAGATTCTACAGAAGAAATCATGGTATAGCTAAAAACAAAAACAATTGTGTCAAGTGTGTATCACCAGTAGGAAAAACACAATAATAACGGAAAAATTGCAGAAACAGAAGGCAGATATATTCCTACTCCAGTTGTGTGATTTGTTTTAAATTATATTATAGTGCAATCTTTTTGGTGGTAAGTTGGACTTTTCCTAAAATGTACTTCTTTTGATATTCTAAAAGTTTTTCCCAAAGAAATAATTAATATCATTAAAGAGATGTTTGTCACTGTCAGTTTTATATCAAAACATTGGAGACAACCTAAATGTCCATTATCAGGGATGTTCAATGAAGCAAAAATTTTATATGCTGATGCTAGATAACTATTAAAATAATATGGAAGATTTGCATGTATTGAAGTGTTTGTACTGATTAAATCTATATACCCAGATGTGTATGTGTATGTGTGTGTGTATATGTGTGTGTGTGTGTATATATATATGATATATATGGTATATGTGATATATGTATATATACATACATATATACAGATATATATCTGTATATATAGTGGTAAAGGAGATGGTCTCTGAAGTCAGATGGCTTGGGTTCAAATGCTGCCTGTCACTTGCTAACCATGTGGCCTTGGCCAGCTCTAAACTAGGTGTATTCATTTGCTGTTGTTGTTGTAACAAACCACCACAAACTTACTGGCTTAAAACAATACAAATTTATTCTCTTATAGTTAATCAGAAGTCCAAAATGGGTTCCTCTGGACCAAATTAGGGTGTCAGACCACACTCCCTCCAGATGCTCAACAGGATATCTGGAGGCTTCTCCTATAGCTTATCCCACATCAATTTCTTAGCCTTTCTACCCTCCTTGGCCCTGGCTCCTTTTTCAACCTTGAAAGAGCAGTGCTCCAGCCTCTGCACTAGTCATCATATCTTCTCCCTAACTCTCATCCTCCTGCCTCCTTCAGATCAAGATCCTGGTGATGACATTGGGCCCACCTAGATAATCCATGATAATCTCTCCATTGCCTGATTCTAACATCAAGGTTAGCCATAACTGGGCTAACATCAAGGGATTCACAGGGCTGTAATCCCTTCTGAAAGCTCCAGGGGAAAATCTGTTTTCGTACCCTTTCAGGGCTTAGAGGCTGCCCTCATTCCTTGGCCCATGGCCCCTTCCTCTGTCTTCAAAGCCAGTGATGGCTGGTTGAAATTTTTTCACATTGCATCACTCTGACAGTGATGCTTCTACCTCCCTCTTCCACATTTAAGATCACTTTGATTACATTGGGTCCATCTGGAAAATCCAGAATAATTGCCCCATTTTAACCTTCATTTGCTTGCTACCTTAATTTTCCTTTGCCATGTAACATGACGTCATCACATGTTCCTGAGATTAAAATATGGAAACTTTGGGAAGCTATTATTCTGCCTGTCACTTGCTAGCCATTCTAGCCAATGGTGATTATCTACATCACCGTTACCCAGAATCCTAGGTAAGATTAAAAGAAACGTGTATTGTGTTTAGAAAATGCCTGACACATAATAAGCACACTGTAATAATTAATACATTGCAAGCACTACATATTAACAATCTGCTATAGTTCTTATATGGAGAGCAAATAGAGAATATAAACTGATATGGCATTATGTAAAAATGTGGATGTGTAACCGATGTGATTCTGCAATCTGTATTTGGGGTAAAAATGGGAGTTCATAACCCACTTGAATCTAATGTATGAAATATGATATGTCAAGAGTTTTGTAATGTTTTGAACAACCAATAAAAAAATACTAACAAAAAAAAAAAGAATATAAACTGTAATTGCTTATATCAAAACTGACTTTTATTTTCTTCATCGTGTGGATTTTATTTTCTTTTTTCTATCATGAACATGTATCACTTGGGTTCTTTTTAATTTTTTAAATGAAAATGAGACAAACCAATAAAAGAGGTTATCACAGTATCATAGGAACATGATTTAATTTAGAGTAAAAAGTCCAAGTGCTAACCTCAGCATTGCTAAAAACAAATTGTGGTATTAAGCAAGTTGCTTTTCCCTTCTACACTTTAGTTTTCTTCCTGGGTAACATGAAAGAAATGAACAACATATTTTGTAATAAAAATTGTATAGATGAACAAATTGATAGATGATAAGGAATACTGGGCTGGGACTGGGGCTCAATGGCAGAGCACTTGCCTAGCACATGTGAGACACTGGGTACGATCCTTAGCACTGCATAAAAAATAAACAAATAAAATAAAGGCATGCTGTCCAGCTACAACTACAAATTTCCTTTTCTGAAAATGGTAAAGAACACTGCTTTAGTATATATAAAAAATCTTACAAAATCAGTAAGAAAAAAGACAGCCCTATAAGGGAAAAAAATAGTGAAAGGTATAAGAAGGAACTGTACAGAAAAAGAAATAGCCAATGAGCATAGGTAACCATGTTAAACCTCATAGTAACAAGGAAATACAATTTAAGACTTCCATGAAAGATTTTATACCCACTAGGTTGGCAAAATTCACAAGTATGACAACATAAGCAGGTTCAGATAATGCAAATCAGTGGTAGTTGGGGTCCATTCACACCATGGATTATTATATAGCAGTGAAAATGAATCAATTACAGCCCCTCAAAAAGTTATGAATGAAGCTTAGAAACAATGTTGAACAAAGAAAAGCAAGTCCCCAGAGACTATCGTAATATGATACCATTTTTACAAAGCTCAAACACAAGCCAAACTAAACAGTGTATTTTTCAAATCTTTTATTCTAATTTGTTATATATGACAGCAGAATGCGTTACAGTTCATAATACACATGTAGAGCACAATTTTTCATATCTCTGGTTGTATACAAAGTATATTCACAGTATTCATGCCTTCATACATGTACTTAGGGTAATGACGTCCCTCTCATTCCACCCTCTTTTCTACCCCCATGTGCCCTCCTTTCTCCTCCCACCCCTCTGCCCCATCTAGAGTTCGTCTATTCCTCCATGCTCCCCCTCCCAACCCCACTATGAATCAGCCTCCTTGTATCAGAGAAAACATTCGGCATTTGGTTTTTTGTAATTGGCTGACTTCACTTAGCATTATATTCTCCAACGCCATCCATTTACCTGCAAATGCCATGATTTTATTCTCTTTTATTAAGCAATGTATTTTTAAGGAATTCATCAAGTGATAAAAAGCAGGGAAATTAATAAAGAGAAAATTTAGGATAATGGTTACTGGTGGGAGATGGAGGGAAGGACCATGGGAATGGAGCCTGTGGAGGATACAATTAGTAACATTATAGTTCTTTATTTTATTTTATTTTTAATGGTACTAATCACCCATCACCACTTTCAGTAATTAGTAACTCATGATCACTCTTGTTTCATTTGTATCTTCCCCCATCCACTTCCAGGATTATTTTAAAGCAAATCCTCCTCATCATGGTGTGTTGGTGTGGAGAACTATCAATAACAATATGATAATATTAAAACATTATCACAAGCTGTTAATCAATTAAATGAGTGAGAAGACACAAGGTCTTTAACTTCCCAGTAGAGGGCTTAATTGAAAAAGTTTAACATACAGGAAATTACTGCAGTTGGGAGGGGGGAGCATGAGAGCAATTTAACTTTTGTAGTTTACATTTCCCCAATCTTAGCACCAACAGAATATTGAAAGAGTCCAAGAAACAGCATCAGTTCTCTTGCAACAGTCTTAACTGATCTCTGCAATCCATCCTAAGCAAATTGCTAGTGTTGGCTTCCTAAAGCCCACTTTGTCATTGTTTTAATAAACATGAGTGTTGTGTGCAGAGCATTGCACTAAGCACTGGAGAAGAGGCGAAGGTGAATCAGATGTGGCTTCTGTTTATAATAAAGAAATGGTCTGGTCTGTGTCCTGGGTTCCTGGGGGTAGGAGCACTTTGTTGTCCATGGTGGGCCCCTTGACCATACCTGAATTGAGGATAATGAGATGGCTTAGGATGAAGACCGTTCATGATAGCAGGACTAACCATGTAGTTAGAGGACTGAGGCCTTGAGTCAAGTGATATGTCACCCCCATCTCCAGGGAAGGGACAGGGGCTGGAGACTGGGTTTGATCATGTGCCCAATGACTCACACAATCATGCCTACATTAATGGAACCCCAATAAAAATTCTGAACACTGTAACTTGAATGAGCTTCCCATTTGGTGAACATAACAATGTGTCCAGAGGACAGATATTCTGAGTCCACAATAAGATAAGGACACAAACTGTGTTTGAGATCCTTTACTTTGGGTCTCTTCATTTGGTTCATCCTGATTTGTGTGTTTTAAATAATAAAACCATAATTGGAAGTATGGCACTATCCTGAATTCTGTGGGCACTGTAGCAAGTAATCAAGACTGATAGGGTCATGGGAACCTCTGAGTTGGTGGATCAGAAGTGCAGGTGGTCTGGGGTCTTCCTGAGAAAGTTGGTGTCTGAATCTGAAATAAAGACAGTTTTGTGGAAGACTGTGTGGTTAACCTGCAGGGTCTGCAAAGTTAGCTCTGGGTAATCGGTGACAGAAACCCATTGCGTTATTGTGTTCCTACCTTCAAACATATACAGATTAATAGAGGAGATAAGATACAAAGGCTTAAAAACAATGAGTGCATACAACAGTTAACAGGTATAAAGGGAAACCAGAGAAAGGAAGGTGAACTTGCACCTAGGAACTCGGGAGGAAGCCTTAGGGAGAAGGTGATCCTCATCTGGAGCCTTCAAAGATGAAGGAGATTTGGAGATGCGACTATTGTGGTAATATAAACAACACTAACCAAGGGCTGACATATAATCAATGATTTAACATGTACAGTTGTCAGCTTTCCATCACTGTAACGAAATACCTGAGATAATTAACTTGTAGCTCATTTGGGCTAATGGTTTTAAAGGTTTTAAGCAGACCCATTGCTTTTAGGCCTCTGGTGGGGTGCTGGATAGCAATGGCAGGAAGCACATGATGTGGCAAACTGCTCACCTCATGGCCAGGAAGCAAAAACCTAAAAGGAAGGGTATAGGATCCCACAATCCCCTTTGAGTACATATTCCCAATAACCTAAGGTTCTCCCACTAGGCCCCGCCTCCTTAATGGTCCACCATCTCCCAATAACACCACACTGGGAACCCAGCCTGTACAGATGGGGGTTTGGGGGACATTCAAGATCTGAACATTCACAGTCCTAGGAGGTTGCACTAATATTGTCCCTCTTTTATAGGTAAGTAAATTGAAGCACTCAATGATCAAACAGCTTTCCAGGGGCTACACCATAGAATTTGAACCTAGACTCTAGTCCGTGCCCATACTCAATCACTACATCTACTGCCTTTGAAGTGGGAATAAAAAAAATATTCCAGGAAGAAGAAATAGCAAAAATGGAAAAGCAGTGATTTTAAACACAGGGGAAAGGAATAAAATAAGATAGTACTTTGAAGGCCACACTAAAGACTCTGACCTTAGTTCATGAGACTTTGAGGAACCAAAAGTTTTTGAGGGTGAGATTTTGTAATGAGACTCTATGGACCTCAAGGCACTCTAATGATATAAGGAACACATTTTAACCCATGGTCTCCTCCTTTAAACCAGAGAGCTGCTTTCCTCTTCTAAAGGGAAAATTACTCTCTCTGTGGTGGTCAAGTTGTGGTAGATAGACTAGAGATGCCAAGGAGGAACTATGTCATTCTCATTTTTTAATCTTCCATTGCAGTTGGCCTATTACATAATGAGGCACTCAAGGCTTTGCAGAATGAGTGGATATTATACTATATTGAACCATATCAAATCGTTAATATTTGGCCATTTTGACCTACAAAAATGGCAATTTATTATGGTTTCAATCTGTTTTAGGAATTGTATTACAGTCATGCTACAGAGATAGTTTACTGTTGAAGTTCAAGTTCATTACTGTCAAAGGCAGTAACGTAGGTATCAGACACTGAATAAGGAACTGCTGTTTGGTTACAAACTTAATATTGTACAGATTTAAACTAGAATGAGTAATATTCATACTCACACATATGAAGAAAGAGACATAAAGGCCTAAGTTACTTCTATAAGAACTGTTAGCCATGTATTCTGAACCTGACATTAAATGAGAAGCTCAAATTCTATTTAAGTCGTGTTTATAAACTTGGGGTAAAGTTCAGTACACTAGATCACATATAAAGGAGGAAAATAAAAGCAAGAATATTAGATAAACTTTATCCAATAGTAGACATCAGAATAGTGTTTCACACAAGGTTCTTTCTCAGCTTGTGAGGTCAATTTTAGACTTTTTCAACCAAAAAAGTTAGGAAAATTTAAAAGTTGGGTGAGTGTCACATTAGAGATGACACCATCAATCAGAGAAAGAAGCTAATGTCAGAAGCTAATGACATTCTTGAAGCAAAAGGACCTGCCCACATTCTCTGTAGGCTCCCTTGAGCCCTCTCACTGAGCTCACACATGGTTCCTCATAGAGTCAAGAATCAAAACTAAATCCCCAAGGGTGGCTATCACCTATGCAGCTTAACCAAAGGAAGAGAACTAATGACCCAGATAGCACAAGTCAAGGATGAAGCATGCAGATCAGATTAGTCAGCCACCCCAAAATTCTAACAACGAGTCCACAGACACCCAAGACTTATGATCCAAGGAGAATGGGGACTTAGAACAGACTGAACCCAACTCAATCCTGCCTAGAAAAATCCGTCCTCTTCCCTGAATTTAGTTTAATTGAACAGAAGATGGTAAAAGACATTTCATTCCTGAAAGCAGCTCAGACCTGCTTGTTTGCTGAATCATACCTACTCCTGGGAAAGATTTTTCCTAAAGGTTTGTTCAAAATAGAGTGCTCTAAATGAAATGTTCAATATAGATCATTGTCTCCAGCGAGAGGAAGTGGAGGAGCAGGACTAGAGTGTGGATATCTATCTGTGCACCCTGGGTCTGAAGGTAAGACCAAAGGAAAAGGCAAAACTTTCCACATAAATGAAAAAGTATTGATCAATGAGCATCAGATCATAGACCTGACACTTACAAATCCCTGGGAAATTCCGTTGCAAATCTCAAGCTATTTAACTTTTCCAACATGTGGTCAGGAAGATCCCAACTTCTCACCTTCATCATCAGTACTCATTTTACCCCTTAGGTACTGATCTTATAAAATGAACTCTCTTGTGTGTCTTACTAATGCCCTGTTTAAAACATAGAAGTCCCTTCCTGGCACCTTCAGAAGGTGTATCTCCCCTGCCACTCACCTCCAAAGAGCCATCCATGCAAGCATCCTCACCCTGTCTAAATCCTTCAGTTGGGAGCCACATAAATACCAATACATTTCTGCTAGAATCGCTCTTCTTTACTCCAGGTTCTGTTCTGACCTCAGGCATTTTCTGTATAAGAAAAGAGAAATTCTGCTCTCTGTAGTGGGATGTCCACCAGCCCAGTTGCTGGCAGTCCTACAAAATGTGGTAGCTGCTGCTCAGATCTGCAATCCCTGATTTGTGTCATTCTCTTCTGTTCCTTCTGCTCTAAGAGAATGGGATAGACTCTTTCCCCTGCAACTTTCCTTGCCAGGAGACATCAGAAATCCCATGAACCCTTGGGGAAGCTATGCAGCACATCCTTTACATGGAAAGGCCAGGTACTAAATTTGTGCAGCCTCAACTGGTTTTCAGCCTACCTGGTATCTGATTTCCTTTCCCAGTCTCCCTTGGGTCTAAGAGGTCTGCTTATGTCCTTAGCTGCTATAGCTTCCTGCACATGCACATTCTTGTTTCTTTTCTTTAGCAATAGTTTTTTTCTTCTTTTTCTTCTTTAGCAAATAATGAAATAATGATACAGCCACCTCTTAAGGAACCACATCTGGAACTATATGAAATAACACACCAACCCCAGTGATCAAAGAGCCCCCTTACCTCACTTCCCACCATCTCACATGGGATATGTTCACTCCTTGTTTGGTTTTCCCCCCAGTGTCCCCAAGACTGTAAGCTTCCTGAGGGAAGGACTTTATCTTCCACAGCTAGATCCCAAAGCAGCAGCACACACACATCGCAGCCATTCTGTTAGCATTTGTTGAATGGATCACTGTGCTAAAATTGGAAGATAAAAACAGAATGAAGAACAGACTTACACGAAGCAACTTTCCTAGTACTTTTTTCATGCATCAGAGTAAGTATCCTGTAAAGAGTTAAAGAATTACCCAAAGGTGTTAAAATTGTCAAGGACATTCTGACCCTGTCCTTTGGTGCAGAAAGAAAAAATATATATACTTTTGCTTTCAGATGTATGATGTAGCCTGACATTCTTTGTAGGAATTTTTAAATTTCGCTTTTATTTTTAAAGAGATGATCTAAGCCAGGCATGGTGGCGTCTACCTGTAATCCCAGCAACTCAGGAGGCAGGAAGAGGACAAGTTTGAGGCCAGCCTGGAAAACAAGTAAGAACCTGTGTCAAAATAAAAATGAATAAATGAAAAGGACTGGAGAAGTAGTTCAGTGGAAAGCACCCTTGGGTTCAATCCAGTCTCCCAGTGACTCGTGAGGCTGAAGCAGGAGGATTAAAAGTTTGAGGCCAGCCTCAGAAATTTTGTGAGGCCCTGTCTCAAAAAATAAAAAGGGTCAGGGATATAGCTAAAAAGTAAAATGCCCCTAGGTTCAATCACCAGTACAGGAACAAAACAAAAATCTGATAGACCAGTATGAGATAGCTTATTTAAAGTATAGAAAAAACTAACTTATAGCATCAAATTCAATGTTTTTCTTTCTTTGCATGCTTCACCCAACAACTTGATTTGATTATCTTTTTGGAGAAGTCACCTTCACCAAAGATCTACATGAACAGCTTTCCTATGTTCATATATGTGTACCTCACCAATGAAACTCCACATCATGTACACCCTCAAGAATGGGATCCTAATTAGAGTAAGTTATACTCCATGTAGGTACAATATGTCAAAATACACTCTGTTGTCATATATATCTAAAAAGAACAAAAAAATGAATGGCACAAATGTCTTTTTAAGCATTATCCCTTTAAATATTACCTACAGAATCATATGGTATTTTCTAAAAGTTTCTGAACTTTTAGAGTTGAAAATTTTGTTTCTCTAAAATAATGCAAGAAGAGGAAAAGGGAGGATAATGGATTATAACTTCATTTAATCTTCCAGAGTGATTCACTTGTTATAACTTTATTTCTCATAGATTGTGAATGTCACAGTAAAGTGTTTGATTTACTCAAGATCAGGCAATCTCTTGTTAAATAGAAAAGCTGATAGATACATTTTCAGTGTAGCTCAATTCAGATCTGCCAACTTATATAGCAGGGATAACTCTGCTCTGGAGTCAGTTTGGCTTATTCATTTGAGTCACACTATTAAATTGTGCTGATGGGGTTTTGATTGAGAGATTCAATGACATCAACACACCAACAGTGGCAAAAGAAAAAAAAAAACTTTTGCATGATACAGAATACCAGATGCTTTGTTTCCTCTGACTGGAATTCCAACTTTCTAGTTTTCCAGACACCTTTCACTTCTTTTCTCTTTCAGTGACACTTTCAACAAAACTTCCTCTACTGGAATTTTGTCATCAATAATTCCCCTCAGGATCACTGCTAGCCAATATGGCACTTTTATGAAAAGACACGCTTTTCTATTGGTAAATTAGAGAAAGATGGAATAACACTATTTATTTTTTTACACAAAAAAATTGGGGTAGGGGAGACACTCATCTTCTACTCCTTGTGGGCCAGAATTTTCATTGGAAACGAGGGATCTGGTGCCCACAAAAATCTGTCTTGCTTTGTTGGAAGCAAGAGGTATCTTGTTAAAGATTCTGACCATTTTCCTCCAAGACCAAAATCTTTTCCAGAATAGATGGAACCAGGTCAATGTTGTGTGAGAAACATTTTTTAGATACAAGGCACTTGACCTTCAAATGACTTTGTGGGTGGTCAGTCCTTCAGAGATCTCTTCCATTTGTAGAGATACCTTATATTCTGGATTTTCAAGGAGAACAAGAGGAAAAACGCAACTGGTGCTTTCTCCTTATGTCGGAGGCCACTCCAACAGTAACCTTGGTCATTTCTCCCTCCACAGACCCTTTTTTCAGGGGAAGGGGAAGGAAGAGGTATGTGAGAAGAGGTGACAGGCTGTGTAACTAGGATCTCAGCAACACCCTGCAAACACAACTGGATGCATTTCTCCCAGACCTCAGCCAATAAGGTAATGGAATGCAAACCCCCTCTCTTGAGAGCCCCCTCCTCTCCTTGTTGACCAAAGGCTCCTCCTGATGAGGGTGGCGCTAGCATGCTCCCCAACTCCTAGTTTCTCCACTGAATTCCAATCTTTATGATCTTTATAATTATACTAATAATCTTTATGATCTGCACTAATGTATGTGGCTAGGGATACTGTCTCAAGGAGTCTTGCATTTAAAATTTGAAGGGACCCCAGGGAGATAAACTCTTTCAGTGTTTTCAAACTTTTTGAACTTCACCCCATAGTAAGAAAATATGGCAACCATCTATACACTTAACTAATAAGCATAGATGCAACCAAAATGAAAGCATACGTAGTTGTGCAATATGGAATGCATGCTAACATTTTGCATGCTAACATTTCCATTCATTTTTATTATTTTTAATGCTGATCACAAACTCATTAAACTGGTTTCATGATTTGCTAATGGACTGAGGTGTACAGTTTGAGAATCCCTGATCTATGTTAATCCTCTTATGTGATAGAGCAGGAAATGAAAGTAAAAAAAAAAAAAAATTCAGTGATCTGGCCAAGGCCACACAGCTACTGCCTAGTTCCAGAGCCAGGACTAAAACCCAGGAGTGAAACCAGCAAACTTAGCTAATTATTAATAATAAACACTCTTCTTGCAAAACAATGTGCCAATATTGTGAAGGGTGTTTGCTGTTAGCTACAAAAACACACGGATTTTTTTTTAACAGTAGAAAATTAAAGTCACCCAAAGAAAAACTAAATAGAATATCATTCCCCAAATCCTCACATACATATCATTTTCAGTTCAAACTCCAGTGTCTAGAGGACTGCCTATATAAATATATAGAGAGTGACTCTGTTTGTTTTACAAATGTTTTAAATTATGTCTGTAATTTGGCTCCAATTTGTTGGCTCATGTAAACTCTCTTCACTGACGTCTCTAATGCAATAGAAAAAAAAAAAAAAAAACCTGAGCAACCAGTCCTTCCAAAGATCTTGGATTAAGCCTGCTTGGTCAAAGAAGGGCTGGTGGGCACCTCTGTGATCAAAGGAGGCCTCTCAGTTGCCTCCCAGTTTTGCACTAGGAGACTCTATTGAGGTCCCAAAATGCATCTGAGAAGAGCCACGCAGCAAAGGTGTGAGTCTAGGACATTCTCAGCAAAGTTCTACAATCCCACAACCTACCCTTCTTGGACAGACCCCACCCAAAGTCTGTACCCGTGGTGACTGCCATAGCTTCTGACCTCATCAACCCTGGAAGAGCATTATTTCCATTAAGATGAATTAGTCTATAAGAATGTACTCATAAATTTTAATCGCCAGCACACGTTCCTTCGAGAAAGGCAGGGTGCTTTCTTGTTCTGCTTTTTTTTTTTTAATCATGTTTTTTAAAAAGAAAAAATTCTGCTCCGGCCAAAGCAAACAGAGTCTCTCTCACCAGCAGCAAGGCTGGTTGCGAAGCTGCATGGGATATGGAACTATGGATGCAGAGTGCCTGATTCTGCCGGTCGTGTTGTTTTGTTTTTTTTTTTCTTTCTTCTCATAGATGTGGTACCTTTTCACCAGTTCATATGTCACCTGATGAAAGCAGCTATGACCTTTTACAACAATTGCCCTCTGTCTTTACATTGGCTCTCTTCGCTTTACTGGGCCCCATGAAGATCACCTTAGGGGCACCTTTCAACCTATTCCTATGAAATGGCAGCAGAACGGAAAATGACACCAAAGTAAACGGACGCCATTTGTGGATACACTGAAGGATAGATATGAGTGCTTTTCATTTGTGAATGTGAAAATGTCACAGGTCGTTTCTGAGCATGTTCCAGCTGGAAGCCAAAAATGCTTTGGGGTAAACATATGGAGCACATGTGCAGAAGCACTGAAAATTAGGTATGAAAGTCATATATGCAAAATTACCACAAAAATTCCTGCTGTGATCATTATGAAATTGCCTTGGAGTGTGGGTTTCTGGCTGGCTTTCCAAACTATGCAATCCCTTTCCCTAAGCCCCTGGGCAGCACTTTCTTCTCTCCCCTTGGCCTACCTTGCCTTAGCATAGTACAGTAAATGTAGTGACTCTTCCAAGCCCTATCTTCTAGGACAGTCCCTTACAAAAAAAAAAAATTATTCTTATTGTAGTGATAAGAAGAATAGGTCAGAGGATTTGATTATAACCTTTAAAAATCAATTTCAAAAAACTGGTGTATGTTTGTACTTTCTAAAGGCACATATCTTAAGTAGAGCCCAACTATGTTTGTTTTGTCTAATACACGGGTAACTCCTGAAGTAGGCAGATGTCCACATCCATATTTATGGCAAATACAGTATGTAACCATTCCAGAGTCTGGAAAGGGGTCAACAATTTCAAGCTATAATTTCCCCCTCATTATATTGCCTTACTGCTTTTCAAAGACTGGCATAGAAACTGCCATGAAACAGAGACTCGTCAATCCTTAGAAAAAAAATTGAATATCATATCTTACAGCTGGGTACAGGGATGATCTACGTAATCTTTGTTTCATTTCTCATCCCTGTTTGAGTGATGCAGTCAGCACCCCACAACTCAATATTAGAAAGGAGGTCATACTTCATAGGAATGATTGCTATCATGTGTTTGGCAGAAAGGTGGCCCATTAGATAGATCTCCTACTAATGACATCAGCAATTCAATGACATTTAAAAAAAAAAGAATTGAGTACTATTTCCAAAAAGGATGGATACCTTTCAGGGAATAACACTGCCCTTTTTTTTACTTTCATGCTTCAGTTCATCCACAACAGGTGCGCTGAAGAACTTGCATCCGTAATCTGAACAATATGCTTCCTTTAGTATCAGTTCCAGGTGAAATGAAACCAACCAGAAGAGCATGACAATCTTTCTGATGATTATAACCAACAGTTCTCCCCAAAACAGACTTGTGATTGTTGTTATTCCAGAAAGTTGGCCATTTACAAGTGGACCATATCCAAAAAAAATGTACTTGTAAATTTGCAAAGTACAATATCAGGTATGGGTTTCCATACATACAGTATTACAAATGGTAGATTCCCAGACCAGCCCATAGAAATCTAGTTCATTTATAACTTGCTGATGTTGTAGGAGACGTATGCAAAATTTAAAGAGTACGGAATTGGCCTTGGGAAATCTGAGATCAAAAACAATCTCTTTATGATTTCTCCCAGTTCCAGAAAGAATGAAAGAAGAAAGGAAAAGGAAGGGAAGAGAAGGGAAAGGAGCTAGCCTTTGATGATCAATACTTCTGGTATTCGTACCCTGTGTAATCTTTTTGAGTGTGGGTTGGACTTATTATTAAATTACTTTAACAAACAATATAGAAGTGATGGAATTGTACTTCCAATATTAGGATATAAAAAAGGCTATGAATTCTGTCTTGGGTTGTCTTTCCTTGGTGTTCTCTGTCTTTGATCACTTACCTTAATTAAAAAAAAAACTAGCTGCTATGTCATGGATGCAACCCATGGAAAAGCCCATATGGCAAGGGACCATGATTCTAAGCAAGCGATCTTGGGGACAGACTCCCCTTACTAGACAAGCTGTCAAATGAGATTGAAACCCTAGACAACATTTGACTGTAAATTCATAAGACACCTTGATCTAGAGGGGCTCTAAACCATGCCCAGAATCCTTTCTAGAACCTGTTGATAAAATACATTAAAATACTGAATTTTAGAGTAACTTGTTATACAACATTAAATAACTCATTCAGAAATGGAAGAAAGGAAGGATAATTGTATCAGCAATGGTCCAACCAGGAAGTAGAAATTCATTGAATAGTAGATTCATTGAGATAGATCTCCTAATAATGACATTATAGCTTATAATTGTTGACCCCTTTCCAGACACTGGAATGCTTACATTCTGTATTGTTTTTTAGGCAACAACTGAGCTAAATAGCTACTAGGAGATGGCAAGACCACCCAGATTTTAGCAAGTCCAGCATGCTACACCCTAAAGTGTAGAGTCAAAGGAGTCATTGGTGTTACCAGAAGCCAAAATACTTCATGGAAGCTTGACCCATAGTGGGCTAGTCCATCAGGGACTGGAGTCATGGAGGAGCTTCCATAGATTCTGTCCAAGACAGGGAAGGACAGAGGGAAGTGTTGTGGTTTCTCTCTTCCCAGTTTCCGTTTCTGTACCTTTCATTGGACAACTCTTTCCAGAAACCAGCTGACCCAGAATCCTAAGGAGCTCAGCCCACAGGGTTCAGCCTCCAGCAATACAAAGGAGAAACAGGAAGGACAAGTAATGGATCTGAAAGCTCCCATACCAGATCCGGCCCATTAGCTAACTAAAAACGGGGAAAAAATTATAAATTCAATCCTTAGCAGATTCAACAGGAAGGGGCTGCTTATTATATCTGAGAACAAGGACTATTCATGATCTACATGAACTGTCAAATTATGCCAGTCAACAACACAAAAGATGCCACAAAGGGAATCTATGATATCTGTCAAATGAATGATCCCCAGATGGGAGAGACCATGGTGTTCTCAAATTGGGTGGGTGTAGGAATAGAAAGAAAGAAGATCAGGAATAATCAAGGGTTCTGGAGCCTAAGGGAAGAAGTGAGAGAAGCCGCCTGGGAAGGGAGGAGAGCAGGGCAGACGGTAGGCGTGGGGAGATCAGGGCAGGCCCCATCTGCAGACAAGAACAGGTGTTTGACTGTGTGATACCCTATGTCATCAGGGTCAAAAGATAAATGGAACCCAAGGAAAGGAAGGGGAGCAGGTGTGAATGATTGGTGACCTTGGAGGGCCCTCCTCCAAGCCAGAAGCCAGACCTCAGGGCATTCAATGATTAGGTGCAGTCATATTATAAGGTTTGAGAGTGAACGGAAAGACCAAAACAAACTTGCAGAGTGGCGGGTTTACCCAGTGGATTTGGTTTGAAAATAGAGGAAAGAAGGTAGAGACAAACATCAAAGGCCAAAAACCGATATGATGCACAGCCTGTGGGGCTCCCCCAGAGCTAGCAAACCTTTCTAGGGAGGAATTTGCAATGTATGTGCCTTAGTATTCCCAGGGCCTTGGGTGGGGTCTAGCCCTTGATACAAAGTGTATAAATGAGCCAAAGTGAAACCTCAGTACATTGGGTAAGCAGAGAACTCAGGGAAGATGCTCTGCAGTGATGTGGCAGTGTGGTGACTTGCTGGAAAAACCACAGCAACAGCCAGACCAGTGTGGGCAGTTGCAGTCCAAAAATGAGATGGTTCTTTTAGAGCAAATATGCAGAGTCATAAATAGCATAGGTCTATGAAAATTGCCACAGCTGCACAGCCAAGGACAGGAGTGTGAGCTCAGTACAGAACACTTTCCTGGCTACCAAATTCTTCCTAACTCTTCTCCTGCTGCTAGACTGCCCTGGTGACCACTCAGAGGGGAGACCCACTGCACAGAGCAGCATTGTGTTAGGACATACTGGCTGCCCCTGGGTTTGCCCTGAAGAGCCTTCTGCTCAAATAGGACTTGTCTTGTGGATGTGTCCCAGCCTCTGACCTGGTTTTTAAAAAGCATCCAGAAATGGCTGGGTGTGGTGGCACTTGCCTGTAATCCCAGTGACTCAGGAGGCTGAGGCAGGAGGATCACAAGTTCAAGGCCAGAGTCAGCAACTTAGTGAGGCTTGAAACAACCTAGCAAGATGAGACTCTATCTCAAAATAAAAAATAAAAAATGGCTGGGGATGCAGCTCAGTGGTGAATTGCCCTCACCCAGGTTCAATTCCAGGTACTTAGAAAAAAAAAGGAATGACCAGGATGTAAAGTTGCATTAATGTAAGGAATTTTTAGTGTGAACTTTGACCTTCAGCAGGATGCTTCCATGGAGAAAACAACAATATACAATTTGTATTGACTCCTTGAAGCCCCTTACCAAAGCCAGGATAAGAGAGAAGACAGCGCTGCTTATTAGCATTTTGAGAGGGGAAAGAAAAAAAAAACCTTTTTTTAGTTCAGTGTCCTTTCCATAGTCAAGAATCTAATCCTTGCACCTCCTTGCCTCGACACTTAAATATTTGTTGAATGAAATGGTCTCATCAGAAAAATTATAATGGTTCTCTAAATTAGATATTGAAATAAATCTTGAAATGTAGGGTGAATTTAGTTACAATAACAATACAAGCAACAACAACTAATACTACCAAAATGTTTTGAACATGGACTAAATCCCATGAACCATGCTAAACTACAAGACAATAGCTACGCTAGCCCTATACACCCTGCCATAATACCACGCTTAGGAAACTGCTGTTGGTTATAATCAAAACCTTAGTGTTATTTTCATTCACTTACCGTCCACCTTCTTTTTTTATATATTTATTTTTTAGTTGTAGTTGGACACTGTTATGCCAGATTCGTGGGACCCCAATAGACCTCTAGGAGCCAAATCCCATGCAATCACACAAGAATCTTTATGGCAAGCTCAAGCCTGGACTCACAACCACTCCAATGCAGCGGTCCCAGGGAGTGAGTCCCAGTCCTTTGTTCAGTGAGATTTTATAGGTTTTGGGGAGATACTCTATGGGTCACAACATCACACAGCAAATCATTCCATACCCCTGGAAAATCAAACAACTCTTAACATTGATTAGCACATTCACTGGTGGGAACAAGTTGGGTAGGGATGATTGGTTACTACAAGAGGGGGATTCTTTTGAACTGATTGGTTTAGGCCACGAGGGGTGTACGTGCTGAACTACATGGTTTTCCAACATGTTATCGACCACCATAAACTACTCGGGGGTCATCTGGCATCCCAGGTATTTTCCCTGTTTTATGCTGATTGGAGGTTGCTAGGGGGTTGCTATGGGTCCTCACCTAGCCTAACTGAGTCAGGGACACCTGGCGCCACAGACCTCTCCTGCTATTTACACACAAACAACTCAGCAGAGTGGCTATGTGCTTAGGAGTGCTCTGTGGGTTTTTCCAAGGACAAGGGTCACGCCCTCTTCCTTGGACAGGCTTTGTTCTGAGGTACAGGCTGGTTTCTCAAAAATGGAGTCACATCAGTTTCTCAATACGATAGCTTTATTTTATTTGTTTATTTTTATGTGGTGCTGAGGATTGAACCCAGGGCCTCACACACGCTAAGCGAGTACTCTGCCACTGAGCCACAACTTAGCCCCATACACCTTCTTTAAAAAAAAAAAAAAGGATTTGAGGTGATGTATAAGAACACATACATATATCAAAATAAGATTTTAAACATGTATTAGTTTCCTAAGGCTGCTGTAACAAAGTTCTATAATAACAGAAGAATTGTCTCATGGTTCTGGAGGCTGAAGTCCAAGATCAAGGAAGGATCTGATCCAGGAGTCTTTCCTGGGTCATGCCTTGGCTTGTGACACTATCACTACAGCCTTCACATGGCATTCTTCTGGGTGCACATATGTGTCCAAATTTTCCCTTCTTCTAAGAATACCAGTCATATTGGTTTATGGGCCCACCCACTCCAATATGATCTCGTCTTAACTCACTACATATACAGTGATCCTATGTCCAAATAACATCAATTTCTGAGATACTGCAGGTGAAAACTTCAACATATGAATTTTAAGGGGGTGTAGTTCAAAAACCTAGAAAGCAAGGGAGCATGGATCTCCTGCAGACTGAACTTACACACTTATCTACTCTTTTAAAACCTCACAAAAAAATAAAGTTATAATAAAAAGGGATTAATCCACCTGTAGAAAGAGGCTCCAGATAAAACATCAGTAGACAGGCAACGGAGGATGTGTAGCAGAGAGAGGAGAAGCAACTGACTGGTAGAAAAGCATGAAGCTACAACTCCACAGAACCCCCAGAGCCCCTGTGCTGGGAGATGCTTGGTGCTAGGAAAAGCAGGTGTCAGGCATGACATGGACATCAGGTGCACAGTCCGAATTCAAAGGCATCCCCACCCCATGGAGCCAAACAAAGGGAGCAGGAGGAAACAAAAAGATAAAAGAAACCAAATGACACTTTTTAAAAAATTGTTATTAGTATCCTTAGAGAGTTAAGCAAGAACAGAATACAGTAAAAAGAGACCAGTTGGAGAATATGAAAAGCCTCTTTTTTTAAATATTTATTTTTTAGTTGCAGTTGGACCAATACCTTTATTTATTTTTATGTGGTGCTAAGGATCGAACCCAGGGCCTCGAGCTTGCTAGGTGAGCGCGCTACCACTGAGCCACAACCCCAGCCCATGAAAAGCCTCTTAACAATTAAAAATACAACAAAAACTTAAAACTCATTCAGGACATTAGAAAATAAAAACAAAAATTTCTTTTAGAAAGTAGAATAAAATATCCAAGAGTTAGAAAAGAGTAAACAAAAGATAAGAAAAATTTTAAATCAACTTGGGAAATCCAATATCTGAATAATAAGAGTCAAAAAAAATACAAATGAGAGGAATGGAGGGGGGAAATCATCAAATAATGATATCAAAAGAAAATTTTCTGGAATCAAAGGAAACATTTCTCCAGATGGTGAGGTCCACTGAGACCCACCTGGCATGACAAATGAAAGAAACACACCGAGATTCATCTCTGTGGTATTTGAGAACATCAGGTCTAAAGAGAAGAACTGCATGTTCCAAGAAGATAATACAGGTCACATAGAAATTATTGGAAAGAGATTGGCATTGCAGGTGAGATAGAACTGTAGTTGAGAAAATGGATTCTGAAGCTAAGCAACTACCTGAATTTGTAACTCAACTTACTAGTTGTGCAACTTTGGATGAATTACTTAACCTCTTGCTTCATTTCTTCATCTCTAAAATAGAGATAAGAATATCTCCTTTATATATGAGGTAATAGATATAAAATGCTTATTATTAAAATAAAGCTAGGTTCATAGCAAATATTATGTAAGCACCACACACACACACACACACACACACACACACACCCCTAGGGTTCTCAATAGCAACACTGGATGCTAGAAGACCATGGAACACTACTTTCAAAGTTCTGAGAATGAACCTTTCAAATCTAGAATTCTATACCAATGAAGCAACAAATGAAGTGTGAAAGTAGAATAAAGCCATTTTGAGACATACAAAAAGACAGTTTGATTTCCCTTAAATAAAAGAAAGTATCTTCCCTTATCAGCAAGATACTATTTACTTAAACAAAACCAGGAAACTTTATGACAGAATGCAGATAACAGGATTCAAATAAAAAAAAAAAACAATTCCCTAAGTGACAGTGAAGGGAAGCTTCGGGATGACAATGACGTTTCAGGCATCCGGTCCTAACACAGAAGATAGAGGGTTCCAGGAGACAGGCCCCTACAGGGGTGAATATGGACTAGATACACTTGAGATTTTTAAAAATAATGATAGGTGTGATTGTTTGGATATTAGGTGTCCCCCAAAAGCTCCTGTTAATACAGGAATAGTCAGAGGTAAATGATTAGATTATGAGAGCTATAACCCAACCAGTTCACCTAGTATGAATGGACTAGGTGGTAATTGTAGGCAGATGAGGAGTGGCTGGAAGAGGTGGATTGCTGGGGCACATCTGCCCCTGTGGCTCTCCCTATCTCCCTCTCCCTGCATGATGGGCCGCCTTATTGGACCCAGAGTGATGGATTCAACCAACTATAGACTAAAACCTTTGAAAACCTGAGCCCCAAATAAACTTTTCCTTCTCTTACGTATTCCTGTCAGGTATTTTAGTCACAGTGATGCAAAAACAAACTCAAACAATAGGCATGTGACAAAGAGTGCACTTGAGGAAACAGTAATGACACGGAAAATCAAGCAGATAAAAAATAAAACAGCTTTTAACAAAAACAAAGGGTGTGCAAGAAAGGGAGCATAATTTAGTCATTGTTTATTCCAAAGCAAATAATACTCATACAGGCAAAATAATGGCAAGATTAACTGCTGGCTTTCTTAATTTAACTAAAAATTGTGATATAACTGGATTGGGACATGGGGAGAGGGAGTAGATAAGAATACAGTGGATAGATCTCAGTCATCATTTATCAAGATAAGAAGCCAAAAGTTAATATCTAAAACTGAAGTCTGGGACAGTGGTGCATGCCTGTAATGCCAGCTACTCGGAAGGCTAAGGCAGGAGGATCACAAGTTCAAGGCCAGCCTCAGCAACTTAGCAAGCAACTTAGCAAGGACCTGCATATATACATGTGTGTGTGTGTTAGTTGTAGATTGGCACAATACTCTTTATTGTATTATTTATATTTTTACGTGGTGCTGAGGATCAAACCCAGTGCCTCACATGTGCTAGGCAAGCGCTCTGCCACTGAGCTACAACCCCAGCCCATGTACATCTCTATATATTTGTACTGAGGATTGAACCCAGGGGTCCTGACCTACATCCCCAGTCCTTTTTCATTTTAAGACATGCATAGATAGATAAGATAGATAGAATTGAAAAGTAAGGCAATAGCAAAAGGAGCATATAGTTTCAAAATGTGGAAGTAACTAAACACAGTAAACCCCTGGGGATTCACTTAAAAGAGGTGAAGGTGATATTTTCTGACAGATGGGACTGGTGAGTCCAGGAGAGCAGGGTCAGGAAACTCCTGGTGTTTCAAAACTCCTGGTCTTTTAGTGTTATTTGTCTTTTTAAACCACATACATGTATAACTTTGGTAAAAATTAACTTCTAATTTAAAGAGAAACAATAGAAAAAATTCAATATTAGTAGTAGTTATGTGTGGACAGTATGATTACAGGTGACTCAAGTTTCATTCTATGTCATTTTCTATATTATCCAATTTTTCTGCAAAATTATGTGTAAGTTTTACAATTTATAAAATTATTTTATTTCCAAAGTGAAATCAAGATGAAGAGAACTTGAAAGTTTGATATTGGTTAAAAATGATTTTTCAAAGGAAAGCAAAATTTTGACTCATAAAAATATAAAATGAATACATGTCAATGAGTATGCGAAGGAACCAATATGATGGTACAACTGAGGAGAACTACAAATTCAAAGAAGTCAAAGCACTATAAATTTGAATACAGTAAAAAAATGTTGCAATGAATTTGCAAAAATTGGTTTACGTATAAGGCAATAATCAGTTGAACTCTGTAGACAAATTATTTGTATTCCTATAAATAAGAATTATTTAAATAGCTCTCCCTTTTTCTATGACTTTTTTAAGGAGTTATAAAATCAACAAGGGTACATGCTCCTACAGAATCAGATCATTCTCAGAGGCCCCCAGGGTTCATTTGAAAGGCTTTTGTCTGTTTGAAATTCTTAAATTTTTTTTACGGGTAGTTAAGGAATCTTGTGTCACAAAAGTCCTGTCCCATTATTCAATAGTGGAATGCAAGTTTGGTTGTGAATTCCTAAAAGTCAAAGAATAAAATGAAACTGGCTATAAGTTTATTGGGGTACCCAGTAGGGCTTAAAGTATTTCAAAGCTGAGGAAGTTTCATTTGATTTTAAATTACAGGTGATTTTTCTCTGGAGGCTAAATAAAGATCAATTCACCTTTGTAGCCAGCTCCCTCTGTTTGAGAGAAAATTAACAAAATAATTATATTTATGCTTATATTTGTTTACACAAATATAAGCATCACCCATCACTGTTCTTAGAAAACTCTATGAGGTTGCCATTAACTCAAACAGTTAGGTTAAGTGGTGTAATAAGTAAGGGAAATAGATTCATAATAATAGCATGACCTGAAGAGTTGTTTCATTTTTCATTCCTTTCTACATGGATTTAGACTAAACCATCTCTGAATATATTGGGTTTCGAGAGGCAATATATGTACCTTTTTATACATACCTTCTCCTAAGAAAGAAAAAATTGGATTCACCAGGAGCCTATGAAAATCTGAGCTCTTTATGTTAGGCTACACTGGAAGGGGACCAATTTGTCTGGTCTGAAGTATAAGGGTCACTCACAATGTTTCTTAAAATGTTTCTTAACATGACCCACTTTGGGACTTGCACTGTCAATTATTGGAATTTCTTTCAAGCTGCAGAAGCTAGAGCACACACTACAGTGCAGATTTCCCTGTAGTGATATTCCCCCTAGTGATATATTTGTTGAGCATTCTGGGACTTTCTCTGGGAAAAGAAAGCAAAAAAGATGATCAAATGTTTCTTTCCCAGAGTGAACCTCGGGAATTGTGGGTCTTTTTCATATGTGTAAGGAAAAATTAGAACTTGAACATCTATCCATTGAGGATTGGATTTTTTAAAAATTATAAATATTCAAACAATGGAATACCACGTAGACAGGAAACAGAATGTGGGTGGTATACTATATGAATGGACGTGGAGAGTCAATATGTGGTTAAATGGGGAAAACACTGGTTACAGAACACTGTCGAGATGAGAGTACACTCCATGTTTGTGTTCATTCATTCGTTCAGTGAATATTTCTTAGGCATCTTAATGGTTAGGATACAACAGCAAAATAAAGTCCCTACTCTCATGGAGTGTGCCTTATAGTAAATGAAGGCAAACAATAAACAAACAAAAAAAATAATGGTTGAAGATGTAACTCAGTGGTGGAGTGCATTCTTAGCATGCATGAGGCCCTGGGCTGGAATGCCCAGCACTGTCAAGACAACAACAATCATGTCAAGCTCCCGAAGAAAACTGGAGCAGGTTAAGACAAATGACATGGTTGTGGGTGCATATGGGTAGTCAGAGGCCTCTCCAATTGAGTCACATTTGTCCTGAGATTATAGCCACATGTATATAGTTGTTTCTGTGAGGATTGTGTTTGGGACTCTAACAGAAGCCAAATGTAGTGGCTTCAACATTCTTGGGTTGTGTATCTCACATGAAAATGGAAGACAGTGCAGAGTTGGCGCAGCTGCTCCAAGAATCAAGTGTCCACTCTCCTTCCAGACCCTCAGGCCATGTCCTCCATGTACAGGCACATAACATGAGAGTTGCCCCTGCAGGGTTCACACCACACTCCAGGCAGGATGAAGAGAGAAGGGCAAAGCATAAAAAGGCATAGAACAGCTGGGTCTTTTTCCTTTTTCTTCGCTCATGGAGATGACAGTTTCTCAGAAAGCCTTCTCCTTAGCTTCTGCTTACATACCACTGGCCAATGTAGCGACATGTGACAATGCCTGCTCAGTTTGGTTTCTCAGTTGGGCACAGGCTGAATGCAAGCACAGGCATAGGGCAGGGACCTGGTGTCTGCTCCATGTGAGCATCTAAGACCAAAAGTCCGCATCCCAGATAGGACTTGTATCTGGGGATGGTATTCCAAGTGGCCCATAACATCTTCTTTATGTTCTTGTCTTTGTGTAACATTTAGAACTTTATTCTGTCTGGTAAGAAAGTTAGATCTGTGGATCCCACCCCAGATACTGATTGGAAACTGTGGGACTAAAAATCTGCACATTTACTAGTTCTCCAGGTAATTCTGAAGGAAGGCTGAGAACCGGTGCACTATATTATAAAATCAGCATAGATCAAAGGATATTTGCATTTCG
Source organism: Marmota marmota marmota (assembly GCF_001458135.2). Lineage (NCBI taxonomy): Eukaryota > Metazoa > Chordata > Mammalia > Rodentia > Sciuridae > Marmota > Marmota marmota. Next base: position 3,091,239 of record NW_026000153.1, read on the forward strand.
ACAGGGTAGAGAAATTGATGGCAAGGCCGAGATTTTATTCAGGCCAACAAGTGTTTTTCATAGTTACAAGTGCAGCCTAATTAATGTTTTTTAATTAGGTCAAATGTTTCTTCCTTCTTTTGAATCATTGACATTTATCTGGGCAAGAAGATTTCGGAGCTGACATTCAGAAAAGAGAAAAAAGAAGAAAAAAAAAACCCATGTTGGATTATTTCCTCTACCTCTTTTGTGTGTTTCATCTTCCAAATTTACAAAGATGATATTAGAGTTGCTGTTAATTTTTTAAAAAGAAGTACTTGTTTAAACAATATCCTGGGGAAAAGGTGAACTTTCTTCACTGAATGCAGAGCATAATTTCAGAATCTAGGACACTATTGTATTCTTTAAGTCCTCTTAAGTATGGGAAAGGAGAAAATAGAATATGAGGTAGTGGTTGGGTAGAGGAAAGCAGATCTGGGGCAGACAGGCTCAATATCTTAAGGACTTGAACCATTAAAGAAAATGGGAGCTGAAAATTGTAAACCATGTTCTTTCTCTTCCCAATGATGAGTGGGCAGGGAAGGAGAAAGGACAGATGATACCAGTTTGATGGGGAATGGCAACGACAATGAGGTTGACTTTTAGGCATTGTTAAAAGCCTAATGCTAACACCTGAGCCTTTCCACAGTAAAATGTAGTTTCTGGTGTTGCATAAACACCATAATAATTTTATTTTCTTATTTAAAAAATATATTTCTGGTTGAGTCTTAATTATCAGGTTATGTATAAATGAGTATGGAAACGTGTAGCACCTGAATGTCAACTCATTGGACTGGAAATAAAATGTCCCTTGCTTTTTATTTTTTTTATTTTTTTTCCTTGCTTTTTAAAGAGAAAAAAAAATTGAATATTTTCTTGCAAAAGTTTTACATCCTTAGGTGGATACTGAATTATATCATTGTTTCTACATATGCAAGAGGTCGACAAACGCATTATTCAAATTTTATCAATCAGAAAAGCCATCCAGAAAAATGACATGTAAGTCATAAAAGACCAGATTTTCATGGAATTTTAATAACTGATTCCTTCTCTTTGTGAGATTGCACAGACTAAAAACTAGGACCTGAGTCAAAGCACAGGTCTCCAGTGAAATCGGCTGGTAGGCTGTTATTGTTGTTGTTTTCTAAAATAAACTACTCGTCTAAGTTCACAGATTTTTTTAGACCACTGAGTGGTATGTCTCTCTAACATAATCAAACATGAGTGGTCAGAGTCAAAACCCGCCGAGTGATGAGTTTGGATAAAGTAAAACTGAAGAGAAACATTTGAACCTGTCCTGTACCCACTGAAAAATATCTAGATACTAATGAATCCCTTCTGTTTCATAAGTTACATTTATAATTTTTCTATAATTGGATTGAAGGGTTAATCATTCATGAAGAGTAGATCAATCAGAAGGAAAGGCTGAGGGAAAATGTCAGGAATCCGGTGAGATGCCATATGATAATTGTGTTAGAATGGTGCCGGGCACATGGCCAGCACTCAATATCAGCTGTTATTATTATCATTTCTGAATAGTTATTTTAATATCAAATGTTGCTTTTTAAAATAAATACAATTTAATTGTTGCATTTAAATACATCCCTCTGGGCTGCGGATGTGGCTCAAGCCATAGGGCGCTCACCTAGCATGCGTGCGGCCTGGGTTCAATCCTCAGCACCACATACAAATAAAGATGTTGTGTCCGCTGAAAACTAAAAAAATAAATATTAAAAATTCTCTCTCTTAATAAATAAATAAATACATCCCACTGTTAAGTGAAAATGTATTAGAGTTCAATTTTCTAAATTATGCTCTCCTTTAGGACCCTCCCCTCCTCTTGGCAGATTTTATAGAATCTGAAGATAGGAATAGAACACAGGTGATCCAAGACAGTTGGGGAGCCCAAGAAAGTAACACACCTATTGTGATGGACACACCTAAGGTGATCCCAAAGGGTTACACTCCCCTCCTCTGGAGGGTGGAAAGGACCTTTGCCTATATGTCACTCCCATGATTAGAGAAAGAAAGAGAGCAAGAACAAAAGTGGAAGAGAGACAGAGAGAGCAACTCCATCAAGAGCTAGACAGACACCTGAAGTAAAACTGAAGAGAAACATTTGAATCTGTCCTGTACCCACTGAAAAATATCTATATACAAATGAAACTGCCTAGGGTAAACTGCCTAGGGCACAGGTCACTATGGAGGGGACTGCGGGGGTCCTTTACTGGTGGGGTCGGGATGGCTAGAGGTAGATTATTCCCAGACCCTCCACATGAGATAATGTTGTAGCCAAGGCCTCTATTGCTCCCTGGAGAGACTGCACAGGAGACCCAGCTGAGCCATGACTGGACTTCTGACCCATGGTAGCAAAGAGACAATAAATGTGCATTCTAGTGTGCTAAATTTGTGGTAACTTATTACACAGCAATAGAAGATGAATACATCTGCCTTCAACTGTGGTTTCAGTTATGGGCTGTATTCTGTTCCCCCAAAGAGATAGTGAAGTCCTAACCCTCAGTACCTGGGATCTGGACTCTATCTATTGCAGATGATTGAGTTAAGATACAGTCATTAGCATGGGCCCTTATCCAACTGGACCAAAGGGGAAATTTCAACAGAGAGACAGATGCATGCAGGGAGAAGATGATAAGGGGATGTAGGGAGAATGTCAGCTACCAACCAAGGCATGCCCGAGGCTACTAGATGCTAGGAGGAAGCATGGAATGATTCTTCTCATGGCACCTGACGGCACTTGCAGAACTGTAGGCCAATACCTTTCTGTTGTTAAAGCCACCCTGTTTGTGGCACTTTGTTATAGACGCTCTAGATAATGGGCAGGAAGCTGGAAAGAGCTGCTTTTCACTCATGGCTGGAAAGAAGGGACTAGAGAGATGAGGATTCATTTCGTTCATTCACTCACTCATCCTTTCAACAGACATGGCACCTTCCCTTCCCCAAGTGTGGTGCCACACATTCCCTACTGGGTGCCTGTGCAGTGAGGTCAGAGACCAGAGCCCTCAGGGCAGCACTGTGTCATCCAGCGGACGGGGTATAGCCAGCACAATTCAGTCCAGATATATAAGTGCTAGACCAGAGGACACCCGGGATGTGTGGCACTTTTGAGAGAAGCAGTTAATGCCACATGGGGGCAGGAAGTAAGTCTACTAAGAAAAGGATTGTGGTATAGGGAGAAGAAAAAGGAGAAGGGAAAGGGTGGACAGAAGATAGGAAATCATCCCTTAAAAGGATGGAGGTATAAAAGAGCAGAGATATTCCAAGCACTACATGCAGTTCCCCAGGGCCAGGGCTTGATTGTGCTCGTGGAAATGAGGCAGAGTGCTAATGTGTATTGCACTGAAGGACAGGAACTGTATCCTGAAAGCTTTGGGAGCACTGAGGAACCTTGCAGAAGCCAGTGACAGGACCAGGTGAGATTGTGATGGAGGGCCCCAAATCAGTCATAGCAGAATATTTAGGAGACAGAATTGATCGAACATGGAGGATGGTTGTAGTAGAGAAGTGAAGAAAAGAGAGGGGTCTAGAATGACTTCATGTTTCTCCTGGTGAACGAGTGGGGACTGTACCCTCCCCAGGCCAAGATGATAGGGAGAGATACCAGTAGACTGAGAGGGAGATGAGATCAGCAGCTGGCACCCATTGCCCCTCTCCTCCCTTGCTAAAGAGAGCCCCAGAACACCTCCCTTCTCTGAGGCATCATGAGTTAGGGGTGGGGGAGTTAACCCTGTCAACTCTAGACACACACTGATACAGTAACCAACGGTCACATGTAGCCACTGCTTACTTGAAATGTGGCTAATTCAAACTGAGATTATATTTTGAGTGCAAAATATACACTAGAATTCTAACTAAGGAGAGGAAAAGAATATAAATATAACATTAATAAATTTTTTTGGATTTGGGAGTATTATTATTATTATTTTAATTTATTTTTGAATTATAATTCTTAATACACTATTATATCATAATTTATTTTTATATTAATTTTATGGTGAGATAATATTTTGGTTATATTAGGGTTAAGAAAATATGTTATTAGAACTAATATTTGTTAGAGTCTGTAAACAAGTCAGGATGACGCCTGGCAAAATGCCAGAGGGAGTGGTTTGTGAAGTAATGCCATCGAGTCATTAAGTGTGGAGATTCCTTATTTGTTGACTGCGAGCCATTAAGTGTGGAGATTCCTTATTGGTTGACTGATGTATCTAGTTTATGTTAATTAGATAAGTTGTGTGGAATGTATAAATACCTCTGTTGTCCTACAATAAACGGATCCTACTCCTGCTGTATCAATCTACACAAGTTGTTCGTCACCCCCCGGTTATCTTGCTGCAGCCAGACAGCAGCAAATATTACTTACCTGATCCTTTTTTGAGAAACATGACTGCTAGAAATTTATATTTAGGTCAAGTAGATAGCACAGGTCTAGGCCAATCATGGTGGGCCCAGACTCCTATCAAGTGAAGGGTTTAGATAGATATGTGCTTATATATCCCCCTTTCTGACCAATGAAAATTGTGGGTTTGCAGCAAGGTTTCTGGGAGGGTTTTCCTTGATCTTAAAGTGCAACATAAGACAGGGAGGGACATTACTTTCTCTGCTATGAATATTGTCCTCAGTGCACTACCTGGTGCAACGGCAGCCATTTGGAGACCTTGAGAATAGCTGTCTTAAGAAAATAAACTAGAGTAGAGAGGTGGAGAAAAACTGTCCTTGATGGTAAAATTGAATCCTTGAGATTTTTATATTATGTTATAATAGGGGTTTTTTGTTGTTGTTGTTTGTTTGTTTGTTTGTTTGTTTGTTTTGTACTGGGAACTGAACCCAGGGGTACTTTGCCACTTTACTATATCCCCCAATTCTTTTTACATTTTATTAAAGTAGGGTCTTGCCAAATTGCCAGGGTTGGCCTTAAACTTGCAATCCTCCTGCCCTAGTCTCAGCCTCCTAAATTGCTGGGATTTTACAGGCATGCACCCCTGTGCCTAGCTAAAATTATGTTTTATGTTAAATAAACATTATTAAATCTATATTTGATTTCCTATAACTTGCAGACAAAGCATTGATCCATTTGTTGATAAGCGTCAGAAGGCTGTTACCTTTGTATGTGTTACCCCTCTCCTGCATTGATACTGAGGTTTTCCTCTGAAAACTAAGGCAGAAATTGGAGAAATATTGGGATAATTGTTTGGCCATCTATTCTAAAACACCATCATCTTTGTGCCTATGAGGAGAAAAACATCTTCATAACTGAAACAGCCTAAGTAAAACAAAACGTTTTCCCATTACTATTGTATCTTTTTTCCCCAGCAATTGTAACTAAGAGTTAGACCCAGGTAGGGCAATAGACCTCTCTGTAGGAACACACATGCACTTCTCCTGAGCTCTGCAAAGAGGGGGAGGAGCCGCCTCTGGCCAACTGCCATTCTCCAAACCATGTCAGACTTGGTCATCACTGTCTACAAAAACGCTTTATGTGGCTTCATGGAGAAAGCGGCTGAATGCGATAATCACACTCTACTGCAGTTTTGGAACCAGTATTAAAAAATCTAAACTTCACAGATCTTTCTTCTGGTTCTTGCTTATATACTAACGTGAACATTTTAGTGTCATTTTAGTGACTTTGATTCACCAATCAACTGCTTTCTCTCTCTGCCTTCCCCAGGGTCTAAATATAATAATAAGCAGACAACATCACAAGTAAGAAACGCTGGGACTCTGGTCTGGGCCTAAGGCATGTGACAGAGGAGAAGGAAGCAATGGAGAGAAAACAGAAAAGGGGCAGGAACTCAGCACTGGAGCTGCCCGAGGCTGCAGAGCTCTTTGGCCCAGCCGCTTCCCAGCAAGGCAAGGTCCTGGGCCCAGAGAGGAGAGGCACTGCCGGCTCCTTGCGACCTTCCTTCCTTCCACATGCTTTGAATGCTGGCCATGGACATCCAGTGCCAAACACCATGCTGCAGATGGCAAGAGGCACATGGCCTTGCCCTCTTGGGGCTCAGCACCAGCTGCTGGAGTCCAGATCAAACCCAAGTCAGGGACTTTTGTTTTGGTTCTCATTTTCTTTTGTTTTGCTTTCCTCCTAAATCACTGCCTCTCTCCATCCCTGATATGCATCAGTACTGGCTCTCAGACTAGTTCTGCTTTATGTCTGTGCTTATGGGGTTTGGTCACCATTAGATGAAGAAAATAAACCAATAAATTATGGCTCAGATATTATTCTGGTGAAGGTCTGAGTCTCTCTCTCTCTCTCTCTCTTCCTCTCTCTTGCCTCCTTCCCTCCTACCCTCCTTTCCTTTTTTGTTCCTTCCTTCCAACATATATTATTTCCCTGAGCATATTTATCATTCTTTCTCACCTTGACCTTGGGAGTGATGAAGACATTTCTGTTTGGGATCACAATCCGTTCAGAACTAGAATAAGTGCTATCCACTGACCCTTCTCACACTTCTCTGAAATGTTTACTTGAAATGTAGCTATCCTTTGGGGAAATATGAAACAGGGCAGAAGTGCCTCCTTTGTCCTTCCTGGAGCCTGGGTTGATGCACCAAAGTTAGAACAGCTGAAGGAAGGCAAAAACCCAACACATTTAAAAGGACACCCAAAGATGGGCCAACAGAAAGGTCAGCTGGGGGTGGGGTGGGGCTTTCCTCCCTTGACTCCCCTGACCTTGGAATTCAAAGTTCCCTCTTCCCTCTGTCCAGCCCCAATGGGGAACAAAAAACAGGTCTGGAGCTCACACCCTGGAACCAGGCCCAGAGGCCAACAGAAGACAGGCCCAGGAGGGCTGGGAGGGGGCACATCTGATGTAGGGGTGGACCAGGAGCACAGGAGAATGGAAGAACAAAGGGACAGGGAAAGAAGAGAGAGTTAAAAAGAAAGAATGTCCCCTCAGAGGTGGTGGAGGGCTGCCCTGTGTGCCTCCAGGTGCCACATTGTACCAGCAAGCCCTGTGCACTCCTCAGCATGGTCCAGTCAACAAGCTCCTAACCAGCCTCTTCCTTCCACCCTGTCCAGTGCACCACCACTATCCACCAGAGCCACTGCTTCCTAAATGTTCTCCCTATTTCCACTCCTTCCTCATTAGATTATACTCCCCATATGCAGGCAGAATGTTCTTTTAAAATCATAAATCAGATGGTAAAAGTCCCAGTGGCTTTCCATAAGCATCAACTAAGTCCGTGATCTGATCCCCAAGTCCCTCCCTGACTTTATATATCACCACTTATACCCTAGTTCCCTTAAACAGCCACACTAACTTTCTGTTTTTTGCACATCCAATGACATTCTTGCCCAACTTTGCATTTCCTGTTCCCTCTCCCTCCAGCTCCTGCCATGACTGTCTGGTCATTCAAAGTCTCAGTTCAATGTAAACACTAGGTGGCCTTCTCCGACCACCAGGGGCCAACATCTCTCTTCACTATCTTTATACCACTCATCGCTATTTCAAGTTGTCTTGTTGATTTTTTTAAACCTATTTTTTGGTTTTTTTAACCAACAAGACTGAAAATTTTAGGACAATGAAGGGACCATGCCTATCTTGTTTAAGGTTAGAGCCTGACACAGAGCAAATGTTCCATAAATGTTTTGGATGAATGAATGAAAAAAATGTAGGTAACCCCAGGGATTCAAAATGAAGACTCCACACCAGGATTCCCATTTTGCAAATAAACAAAGGACATCCAGTTATAATTGAATTTTAGATGAATAACAACTGCATGTAATAGCAAATTAGTTATGTCCCAAATATTGCATGCATTCAGAGTTTATCTCAAATTCAAATGAGCTGCATGTCTTATACCCAGACCAAATAAGGAGCTGGCATGAGTTGAACAGAGCAAAGGAGACCCTCCTGATCTTGGCTTTGTAGATCCTTATGGTTGGAATGGATGTGAACTGATATAAAATGGTGTTTTGGTTTTTTTCACACTGTGTGTGTGTGTGTGTGTTTTCAACTAATGTAAAACATTTTGAGTAATAGGTTTACTATCTTGTCTTTGCTGCACAAATATAGTACAGGGAACAGGATATATAGTAGTATATGATAGCGCAGGAGCTGGGGATAACAGTACAGGGATATGTGGCTTGTTTCAAATGACACAAGGGCCCCAGGCAGCCCCTCCGCTGACAGAGCACTGCCCCTGCTCGAGCCCTTTCTCATCTCCCAGAGAAAAGGAGCCCTGAAGGTGAAATTTCATAAAATGGAATGCTTAATAAATCAAATTTTTTTCACTTGGACTTTGTGATTGAAAGGAAAGCTCATATTTCTCACAGAATTATTTTCAGTTCTTTTAATCTCAAAAATATCCAACCCAGAATTGTAATGCATTCCATTGTCATTTATAAATAAAAAATTATACAAGAAAAAAAATCCAACCCAGTACCTTTATAAGTAAACCAAGTTATGTACACTCCAGTATGATCCTCTTGTATCCATAAAGTAGTTTCAAATATGTAAAGCACATTTAAAAAGTTGTAAGACTTCAATTTCCTCCACAAGTTCTATTTTTGTGCAAAGAATTTTTTTATTTTTGCCATGATTTCAAAATATGATATCAGAAATCATAAGATCCACTGAGAAGTGACCCAGCAGTATGATCTAGGAAGACCAGAAAATTTTAGGACAATGAAGGGATCATGCCTATCTATGTCCTCAGGTGAGGACACAATATATTTATTTATTTGTTTATTTATTTATTTACTTACTTATTTATTTGTTTTTATGTGGTGCTGAGGCTCAAACCCAGTGCCTCACATGTGCTAGGCAAATGCTCTACCACTGAGCGAGAGCCCCAATGAAAGTACACGTCTTTGCACATGAGACAAGACAGGCAAGTCCCTGAACCCAGTGAAGAAAAGCAAAGCAAGAGATGCTCATTTGCTCTGTTTAAAAGGCTACAGTGAGTCATTTATTCCCTAGAACCTTCGCACTTCATCTAGAGGGATCTCAGAGTCTCCTGTCACATCCAATTTCATACAACTGGTGAATACCTTTAACTAATACAATATATTGTTAAATACATACCTGCTGTTGTTTTGTTTCATTATTTTTAAGGCCAATAGGACTGCTCATTACAACAGTGATTGTCCCTTGGATAAATAAAGCTATTTCTAAGAATCTTGAAAAAATCTATACATTTTATTTCATTTTCTTCACAGTAACTGTCTAGATGGGTTGGATTTGGTATTGACATCCCCTTGGTGAAATTTTATGGACTGGGCAGGGGATTGAAAAATTTAGAAAGTATAATAAGTTAGAAGCAAAAGGCCTTTCCTCAACCACAACAACCTGTCAGATGGAAGCCAATTCAGTACTTCAACTCAGCTAGGAATTAAAGGGAATACAAAGGTGGTGACACTCATGCCTCACTTGCCGATCATTCAAACATCTTTCCTTTCTCACTGATGACATTATTGAGCATTTCGTATTCATTTTTATTTATATGCCTCATTCCAGAAAGAATCTATGATGGTTTCAGAAAATACAGAGAGAAAATGTCTTTTTTACTATAAATATACAAGAAAACACCCTTTTCCTCCCCTTTGGATATAAGTGCATAGAACTTTCTAGAGCAGAGGCTTGGAGAAGGGTCAACCTACAATATCAACTTAGCACAATGCTCAGTACTGAGAATACGAACCTTAAAAATTGGACTTTCTATGCTGACTAAATAAATGATACAAGCAGAGAATAGAAGCATCACTAAAAATAAGGTTCACAAATGTATACAAACATGATTTCTTCATCACACAAAAGCTATTCAGAACCACTGTTCAGCAAGTTCACTGCATTTGAGCCTGGGTTCTTAGACTGGGGATTCCTGGAAAAACTCATCTTGTCACCATTAACCCATCTCCATTTTCTCATAGCCTCTAGCAATTCCCCTAGTAAGCTAAAATCCTGTTTCTGGTTAGTTTCTCTGGAGAAAAAGGTATAAGTAAACCACAGTATGAAAGTACATTCCTAAAAAGATTGTTAATGTAAATTATGTGAACTGAACCCTATTTTAAATATATAAGATGGAAGGAGGGAAGAAGAAATTGGGTAGGGAAGTGTACTTTAAAAAAAAGGCTTTAAATAAATTTTTAAATTTAATATACCATATGACCTTGAATATCTATTAGATATTTATTTGTTAGTTTCATACTAATAGTAATGCCCACTCATAATAATAAGTCCAAGTATTCAGAGAGGTACAAACAAAAGCCGGTCATCTTCCCACCAGCTTCCTAACATCTCAGCTCCCGTTTCACTCCAGGTGACTTGAGAGTTTGATACCAGTCCTTTCACACTCTTCTCACAAAAGCACATACAAGAATACAAATATACTTCCTGAAGCTTTGGTGGAATTTCAGATCTACTTTTCATCTTCTTTATTACAATTAGATTGTGCACATCATCCTTTAATCTTTCTCACATAGCGATATAGTACAGACGTCTTTCCAGATTGGTACTTATGGTTTTCCTCATCAAGTTTGTAGTAATCAAATATTCCATAGTGTAATATGAAATGGTTCACTAGACCACATCCCTTGAGACAGGCATTCCATGTTATCTTTTCTTCTCCCACAAACCAGGCTGCAAGAAGCATTCTGAAACAGCGTTTTCTGCAATACAAGCGACTCTGGTGTGCTTATTTTCCAAATTAGGGTTTTTGCATATCCATTTTTCCTTAAATAATTAGAACACACTTAATAGAGAATACAGATCTCTCTTGAAGCAAACTCCCCTCCCCTCTTCTCCTCTCTCTCCCCTTCATGCATGTTTGGACGTGGCCTGAGAACCAGGGCTAGGCAAGCCCGCATTCTGCCTCTAACCAGTGCAGCAGCTGCTCCTTGCTGGAGGCAGGAAGCGTTCCTCCTTCAGCCTTTGATCAGCCATTGCCTCTCCACACCGGGAACAATCTTTTCTCCAACTGCAGGCTCCTTAACCCTTTACTGAACTTTTACTCCTCTGTAAGCTTACAAGATGCATATAAATCTGCACCATCAGCCTCAGTCGGTCTTGGGAATGGAGTCCTTTGTAGAACTACATTCTGTTTAGTCAACTGGGACCTTGAAACGGAAACACAAGTTTTTATATTTGATGTGTGTGGGCAAGTAGGGGGTCAGATGGCAGAGAGCTGCACGGTTCCAAAACACCTTCTCATGAAGCTCTACCACCAAGAAAGTGACCGTATTTCTTATTCCTTTAGCTATGGTGGGAGAGTTGCAAGATTTAGGAAATAAAAACACAAGGTTCTCTGTTAAATATGAATTTTAGATATACAAAAAATAGTGTTTTAGTTATTTTATTATGGTATGTTATATTATATTGTATAGTGTTTATTATTACAGTATTACACAGGACATAGTTATAGCCAAACACTATTCATGGCTTATCTGAAATTCAAATTTAACCAGGCATCCTATATTTTATCTGGCAATTCTACATGTTAGAAGAAATATGCTGCCTTCCCCTCCACCAACCCAGAACTTTCTTTGCTTTTGTCTCTGTGTCAGAACCACACTGCAAACAAACAAACAAACAAACAAAAACAAAAAACTCACCTTCCTTCCTCAGCCCAAGCTTAACTGCAGAGGGTGGTGTTCTGGCACCTTGATCTCAGCTCCTGTGAGGATAAGGGGATATCTACCTCCATCACTCTTTGCCTGATCCTTGAGCTCTCTTGTGGTTCTCTTGCATGTACTGTGTAAACCTTCTGGATTGAGGGATTTCTGTATTTCAAACTTCCTCTTCTCTACTTCTGGCGATCAAAAATGCCCACTCTCTGACCTGTCTGAACTTTCTAGATTGTATACTTCTTATATTCTCTTGACTCTTTTGGTGTCCTCAGGATCTTCATCTCCTGAAACTTCTGAATCAAGCTAAGATTGTGTCATCAGAAGATCCAAGTTTTGTTGAGTGCATTGGTGCATGCCTGTAATCCCAGTAGCTCCAGAGGCTGAGGCAGGAGGATGGTGAGTTCAAAGCCAGACTTAGCAATTTATCGAGGCCCCAAGCAACTCAGTGAGAACCTCTCTCTAAATGAAGTATAAAAAATGACTGGAAATATGGTTCAGTGGTTAAACACACCTGGGTTCCATCCCCTGAACAATAACAACAACAATAAAAAATCCAAGTTTTGGAACTGGCATTATATAAACAGGGAAAGTCACCACCTGAACCTGTTTCCTTATTTGTAAGATGGGTGTTGAATTCTATTATTAGATGGTCAAAATGGTTTCTAGCTCTGATACTCTGTGGATCTAGTGTCCTCACCTCAGGCCCTAGAACAGTTTTCCTGGTCTCAACTCATCCCTCCAGACCAAACACTGCCAGTGTCCCAGCTTGATCCTCAGCTTTACTGATGGAAACTGTTCAACCTGGCTCCAAGGACGGATCATCAACATCTCCAAGGATGGGAGAACTGCCTAATATCACAAACTATCATCTTTTAAAATTAGCATAGTGCTTGACCAAGTAAAACACTCACCTTTTTGTCAGAAATGGTCATTGCAAAAGTTCCTGTGGGGTAACTCTTGTGTTGTTTTATATCATGCTACTTACATATTAACACATTGAATGCTACATAGCTGCACCAACACTAAAATATGTCAATTTTCACTGTGTAGAAATCCTTATAAGAAAATGTTTGACCCCCAAACATAAATGCATACCTTTTATTTAACAACCAGGTAAGATGTGTAGAATACACATGAATAATCAGAAGGGAATTTAAAAGAGAGCTAAATATGCTTTGAATTAGGAAATTTTTTTTATTATTGGTTGTTCAAAACATTACAAAGCTCTTGACATATCATATTTCATACATTAGATTCAAGTGGGTTATGAACTCCCATTTTTACTCCAAATACAGATTGCAGAATCACATCGGTTACACATCCACATTTTTACATATTGCCATACTAGTGACTGTTGTATTCTGCTGCCTTTCCTATCCTCTACTATCCCCGCTCCCCTCCCTTCCCGTCTTCTCTCTCTACCCCACCTACTGTAATTCATTTCTCTCCCTTGTTTTTTTTCCCTTTCCCCTCACATCCTCTTATATGTAATTTTGTATAACCCTGAGGGTCTCCTTCCATTTCCATGCAATTTCCCTTCTCTCTCCCTTTCCCTCCCACCTCTCGTCCCTGTTTAATGTTAATCTTCTTCTCATGCTCTTCCTCCCTGCTCTGTTCTTAGTTGTTCTCCTTATATCAAAGAAGACATTTGGCATTTGTTTTTTAGGGATTGGCTAGCTTCACTTAGCATAATCTGCTCTAATGCCATCCATTTCCCTGCAAATGCCATGATTTTGTCATTTTTTAGTGCAGAGTAATACTCCATTGTGTATAAATGCCACATTTTTTTTATCCATTCATCTATTGAAGGGCATCTAGGTTGGTTCCACAGTCTAGCTATTGTGAATTGTGCTGCTATGAACATCGATGTAGCAGTATCCCTATAGTACGCTCTTTTAAGGTCTTCAGGGAATAGTCTGAGAAGGGCAATAGCTGGGTCAAATGGTGGTTCCATTCCCAGCTTTCCCAGGAATCCCCATACTGCTTTCCAAATTGGCCGCACCAAATAAAATTACTCACATTCCTAAGTGTTCTTATAAAAGTTGTATGTTGAAAACATGGAAAGACCAGATTGATGGAGTACTCCTACTTTTCCAGACCCGAACCTTCCCAATTACAAGGCTATTTCTTTTTATTTACATGCAGAACATTTTTCAGAAACATGAATAAATGTATAGCACACAATGAAAGTGTGAAATGCATTTCATTATGGTAATTAAAGAATCAAACAAATGAATGGTCATTAGAGCTTATCTAACTCAGTGTTTTGTAAACTTAGTTCTTGTGACCTACCACAAATACATTCATGAGATAATGTCTACCTTACTATTTATGAAGCCCTTCAATCTTTTTATTCTATTTATTTCATTTCTTAGAATTTGATTGTGATCCACCTTGTTGATTTTATGACTCTCTAATGGATCACAAACCACAATTCAAAAAACACTAAAAAATTCCCAGCTCTCTCATATTAAAAATGAAAAAATTTGGAAGTTATTTTTAAAAATAAGGTAAATGGATGCAGTTGGAGAAGATAATGCTAAGTGAAGTTAGCCAATCCCCTCAAAAAACAAATGGTGAATGTTTTCTCAGATATAAGGTGACTGACTCATAGTGGGGTAAGGAGAGGGAACATGGGAGGAATAGGCGAACTTTAGATAGGGCAGAGGGGTGGGAGGGGAAGGGAGGGGGCAGGGGGTTAGCAAGGATGGTGGAATGTGATGGACATTATTATCCAAAGTACATGTGTAAAGACACGAATTGGTGTGAACATACTTTATATACAAACAGAGATATGAAAAATTGTGTTCTATATGTGTAAAAGAATAGTGATGCATTCCACTGTCATGTATTTAAAAAATAAAAGCAATTAAAAAAATAAAAATAAATTAAAAAACCTAGCTGAACCAAGGTCAGAATCTATCAGAAACCATTATAATTTTTCATTATTTTCCTTATCTCTACCTCTAATAACTCATTTTGTCCAATAAAAAATAGAGAAAATAAATGACATCAAAAGCTAGTTCTTGGGCTGGGGATGTGGTTCAAGCGGTAACGCGCTCGCCTGGCATTCATGCGGCCCGGGTTCGAACCTCAGCACCACATACAAAACAAAGATGTTGTGTCCGCCAAAAACTAAAATATAAATATTAAAAAATTCTCTCTCTCTATCTCTCTCTCTCTCACACACACACTCTCTCTCTCTCTCTCTCTCTTTAAAAAAAAAAAAGCTAGTTCTTTAAAAAGATCAATAAAATTAACAATTGATCAGGACCAAAGGAGGGAAGATATAATTTATCTATATCAGGAATGAAAGAGGTGACATCACTACAGATTCTACAGATAAGACTAGGACAATAAGGTATTAAAAACAACTTTATGCCTATAAATTTAACAATTTAGTTGGAGTAAGAAAATTCTTTGAAAGGCACATACTACAAAAGTTTACACACACACACAGCTTGAATGACCCTGTATCTATTTTTTAAACCAAAATTGTAATTAAAAATCTTCTCACAAAGAAAAATCCAGGTCCACATAGCAAATTCTACCAAATATGGAAGGAAGAAATAGTTTCAATTCTGTTCAAACGCTCCCTCAAAAATTGAACAGGAAGGAATGCTTCCCAACTCATTCTATGAGTCCAGCATTACTCTGAAATCTAGTTCAACAATATATTTTAAAAAATGCATCATGACCAAGAGGAGTTTATCCCAGAAATACAGGGTTGATTTTATATTGAAAATTAAGTTAATACAATTTATGATATAAACAAATTTTAAAACAAAAAATATGATCATCTCAATAAGTATGGGAGAAAGCACTTGACAATATCTAGCCGGCATTCCAGATTAAAAATAAAACTCTCAGCAAACTAGGAATGGAAGGGTACTTCCTCAACTTGATAAAAGGCATCTATAGGCATGGGGAGATACTCAGTGGTAAAGCATTTGCCTAATATGCATGAAGCCCTGGGTTCAATCCCAGCACCACGTAAAAATAAACAAAAAGATATTTAAATGAGATAGATATAGGTTTTAAAAAGGCATCTACAGAAAACTTTGTATTTAGTTAAAATATCACTTAATTATGAAATACTGAATGAATCCCTTCTAAGATTAGGAACAAGATAGTTATGTCTATTCTCTTTACCTCTATTCAATATTATCTGGTTCAATTAAGAGAAGGAAATTCATCCAAGTTGAAACGGAAGACATAAAACTGTCTTTATTTTATAGAAAATCCAATGGAAACTGCAAAAAAAAAAAAAAAAAAACATGCTAGAACCAATAAGTAAGTTTAGCAAGGTTGCAGGATACAAGATCAACATACAAAAATCCAGTATTTATACTAGCAAAAATCAAAAGCTGAAATTGAAAAAAATTAATATTCATAATAGCATTAAAATGTGAAATACTTAAGAATACATCTGACAAAAGATTTGTAAGACCCATTTGCTAAAAACTGTAAAACATTGCTGATAAAACTTTTTGAAACCTAAATAAATAGAAAATGGATCAGAAGACTCAATATTGTTGAAATGCTGGGGGTGGGGCTGTAGCTCAGTTGGCAGAGCACTTGCCTAGCACGTGTGAGGCACTGGGTTCGAACCTCAGCACCACATAAAATAAATAAATAAATAAATAAAGGTATTATGTCCATCTACAACTATATATATATATATATATATATATATATATATATATATATATATAAAATATTGTTGAAATGTGAATATTCTTTGAGTTGATCTACAAATCCTATTAAAATCTCAGCAAGCTTTTTCTTGTAGAAACTGATAAGCTGATCCTAAATTCAGGTGAAAATGAAAATGGCCTAGAATAGTAAAGATAAATCTTAAAAATAACATGCTTAAGAGATAATAGTCGCTGATTGCAAAAATTATTATAAATATTGTAACAAAATACAGTAACAAAAATAATGTTTTAGGCATAAAGAGAGAAATATCAATGGAAAGAATTGAGTCTTGAAACAAAACCACACTAATTTTTGACAGGCACAAAAAGGTAATGCTATGGAGAGAGAACAGCTTTTTCAACAAATGATGTTGGAATAATTGAATGTTTATATGCAAAAATAAAAGTGGTTTTTGGATCCATGCCTTCTATTACATAAAAATATTAACTTATATTATAGACTTAATAGAAAACCTAAACCTTTAAAAGTTGTAAAATAAAACAGGAGAAAATCATTGTGACCTTGGATTAGGCAAAGATTTCTTAGAAAAACCAAAGCATAACCAATGAAAGAACAAATGGACTGAACGTTATTAAAATTAAAAACTTATTTTCTATTAAAAAATGATTGGAAGAAAAATATTTGCAAAGCATGTGTCAGTTAAAAGATATATCAAGAATATTTTTAAAACACTTAAAAGCCAAAAAAATAAGGGGAAAAGAGATAATGCAATTAAAAATGAACAAAAGAGTCAACCAAACACTTTACAAAGATCAAGAACACTTCAAAAGAGGAGATCAGAAAATAAGCACATGAAGAGATTCTCAACATCATTAGTCATTAGGGAAATGCAGAATAAAATCACAATAGGATTTCTCTATATATCTATCAGAATGACTAAAATTTAAAAGACTGACCATATCAAGTGCTGATAAGAATATGGAGGAACTGGAACTCTATTACACCACAGATGGGAATGTAAAATACTACAACCACACTGGAAAACATTTTGGCAGTTTCTTACAAAGTTAGACGTCTACTATAAAATATAGTCCTTCTACTCTTAGGTACCTACTGAAAAATAAAGGAAATATATTCTCTATAAAGACTTGTTTATTGATTGTTCATAACAGTCTTTTCAGTAAAATAGCCAAAAGCCATAAACACCCAAATGTCCATTAATAGGTGACAGAATAAGCAAACTGTGCTGTATGTATACTCAGCCATAAATAAATATGAACTATTGATTCTAGAAATGACATGAAGGAATCTCAAAATAATTAAGTAGCATTTAAAAAACCCTGATTTTAAAACTCTAGAATGTAGATTCCATTATTTAAAAATTCTAAAAAATATGTTTGCTATCTTGACAATGGAGACCTTTGTTGGAATTTACACATGCCAAAACTCTGATCAAATTATACATTTTAAATATGTGCAGTATATGTATCAATTTATCTTAAAAAAAAATAGTTGATTAACGACCACAAAACTTTTTGCCCAAAACAACTTTCTTCTCTTAACCGGAGCGGCAGCTGGCAAGTCGAAGTCCCCTTCCTGGCTCCACCATGAGTGACAAAGGCCTTTCTCCTCCAATTTTATTTTGAAAAAATCCCCAGTCCTGTCTGACTGGCACAGATTTTCCAGATGGAGTCTAATGACAACTAAGGGTAAAGGAGCTTTTATTCCTAGCAGAGAGATGTGCTAAACAGACACAATGCTCAGTGTCACCTCCAGCACTTTCTGTGCCTTTCCTCATTTAGTTCTTACAGTGGAACTGTGTGGTGGGAATTAGCACTTCCATTGCAGAGCAGAGGAAGCTAAGCCACCAAAGGGCAAATAATTTGCCCATAATAGTAGATTGCTTTGTGTCCTCCACCATGCAAATGCATATGAAATTTTATATGCCACTGTGGTTAGGCTATAGGTTTTAATTGACTTTTTCATCACTGTGACCCAAGGACCTGACAAGAACAAGATAGAGGAGAGGAAATTTATGTGGGGCTCACAGTTTCAGAGGTCTCAGTCCATAGATGGATGACTCCATGCCTCTAGGCTGGAGGGAGGCAAAATATTATGGTGGAAGGTATGGTGGAGGAAAATAGCTCAGAACACAGCCACCAGGAAGCAGCTAGAGGTGATGGATATGTTTGCTATCTTGACAAAGGTGACCTTCACTCACCAGGGACAAAATATAAATCCCAAAGTCACACCCCCAATGACCTACGTCCCCCAGCCACACCCTATCTGCCTATAATTACTGCCCAATGAATCCATATCCATGGATTAATCCACCTCTGAACCTTCTTGTGTTGTATCAATGAGATTTTGGGGGATACCACATATCTAAGCCATACATCTGCATGTTGTTTTGTAAGTATTTTTTAGATGAGATCAGCATTTAAGTCAGGGACTTTGAGTGAAGCAGATTGCCCTCCACAACATGGGTAGGCCTCATCCCATCAGTTGAAGGCCTTAAGAAAAAAAATTGACCTCCTTAGAGAAAGAGGACAGCCTCCCAGCAGGTGGCATTTGGATTTGAACTACATCAACTCTTCCCTGGGTCTGCAGTCTGCTGGATCATCCTGCAGCCTCCACAATTGTGTGAGCTGGTTCCTTAAAATCAGTTAATCTATCTCTCCTTCCCCCTTCCACCATGCATCCTCTTGGTTCTGATTTTCTGTAGAGCTAATCTGCCCTCAAAATTTACTTCCATCCAAGTTGGAAAATATAATGCTAAGTGAAGTTAGCCAATCCCAAAAAACCAAATGCCGAATGTTTTCTCTTATATAAGGATGCTGATTTGATTCAGCCATAGATCAGGTAATTTCAGGCTGCAATTCGCCTGCGGCTTGCAGACAGATTGCTAGGGTTCAGCGCCTGGGTGCTTGTTAGAGTCTGTAAACAAGTCAAAATAACACCTGGCATTTTGCCAGGGGAATGTTAGAGTTCGTAAACAAGTCTGGATGGTGCCTGGCAAAATGCCAGAGGGAGTGGTTTGAGAAGTAACAAAAGCGAGCCATTAAGTGTAGAGATTCCTGATTGGTTGACTGATGTATCTAGTTTATGCTAATTAGATAAGCTGTGTGGAATGTATAAATACTGCTCCTGTCCTACAATAAACGGCTCCCACTCCTGCTGTATCAACGTACACAAGTTCTTCGTCACCCCCCTGATTATTCTGCTGTAGCCGGACTGCAGCAGATGGTGGCCCGTACCGGGAGCCCCGGGACACTCGGGGGTAAGTGACGAAAAAAAAAGCTGCTCGTCCATAGATAGGACGGGAGCAAATCTGCTCATCCCTAGGCAGATAGGGCGAGAGGAAAAATGGTCATTTCAAAAAAATGGAAAAGATTGATACAGTATGCTTGTGTCTTGTTTTGTCTCAGTGTATTGTATTGTCTTTGTGATGAAAATATGGAAGGGGTG
>NW_026000153.1:3115772-3134581 GCF_001458135.2 Marmota marmota marmota
TGGAGGATGGGAAAGGCAGCGGAGCACAACAGACACTAGGATGGCAATTTGTAAATCAATGGATGTGTAACTGATGTGATTCTGCAATCTGTGTATGGGGTGAAGGTGGGAGTTCATAACCCACTTGAATCAAAGTGTGGAATATGATATGTCAAGAAATTTGTAATGTTTTGAACAACCCACAATAAAAAATAAAAAAAAAAGAGAAAAAAAAAGGATGCTGATTTATAATGGGGTTGGGGGCAGGGAGCATGGGAGGAATAGAGAAACTCTATATAGTGCAAAGGGAAAGAAGGGGAGGAAGGGGCATAGGGGTAGGAAAGACAGTGGAATGAGATGGACACCATAACCCTAAGTACACATATGAAGACACAAATGGTGTGACTCGACTTTGTGTACAACCAGAGATACGAAAAATTGTGCTCTGTATGTGTACTCTGAATTGAAATGCATTCTGCTTTCATACATAACAAATTAGAATTTAAAAAATTATGTCCATCCAGAATATGACCTTATTTGAAAAGAGGGTCTTTTCAGATATACATTAAATGAGTTCATACTGGATTAGAGTGGTCCTTAAATCCAAAGACTCATATCCTCCTGTGAAGAGAAGAGGACAAAGACAGAGGGAAGTCCATGTGGGGACAGACAGAAACTGGAGCACGACAGCTACAAGCCAAGGAAGGAACCTCAAGAAGCCAGAAGAAAGCCGTGGAGCGGGTTCTCATTCAGATTCTCCAGAAGGGACCAACCTTGCTGACACTTTCATTTCAGACTTTCTGCCTTCAAAACGATGAAAGAGTGAATTTTGATGTTTTAGGCCCCCACTGGGTGAGAATTTGTTACACAAGTACAAATGTGTCTTGCTTTCCCACCACTGTCAAGTGGGAAAACCATAGTGGAACCACTGTTAGTGGAGGAGCGTCTTATTAGGGCTTAAGGAGCAAATATTAGAAGTAAAAAGGAGGAACATTTTCCAACTAATTTTGGAGTCTCTGAACCACCCATGATGAAAATAGCCTCTTAATCAAATCCAGGGTAAATGACAGCCCTCCCCCATTTTCCTCTTTAAGCTAGTGTATCATTCCAACCTGGTTTTCTCCCATGCCCTGCCCCAGTGAGCTGTTTTAGATAGAGCACTAGCCCTTGTGCAGGAAATAGGGGTTGCATTAATAAGAATGTGGTCCTTATATTCCTGCAGAACTCTCTGCGATCTTTGCTGTTACTAGAAAGATCCACAAAAAAAAAAAAAAAAAAAGGTAAAATTAAGTGGCTTGGCTATCTTCCCAACTGGTTCTGAGGGCTCTCCACCTAGGGATAAGATGTGTTTTCCTGGTTTAACTTGAGCACCACTGGCTCCTGGAAAGGACATGCATACATATATACACCTCAGATGGAATCAGAGCCCTTCTCTTGGTGTTCGTTTGTGTTGCATTCTTTACAGGTGCCATCTCCAGCATCTTTAATGCTGCTGTGTTAGTTTCATCAAATGAGCTAACAAATCATCATCTGGCCACAAGAAACTGGCATCCACACAGGTTGGAGTGACCACCTCCAGAAACCTGATAATCCTAAGTCAGAGTGGAGATCTAGATTTCTCCCACCTCTACATGTAATAGTCCATCCCACAACTTGGACTGAAGAATGACCACAAGTGGTCACAAAATTGCCTGTCAGATGCTTGGAGCCCCATGGCTTAATTATTGGCACTAACATTGGGACCTCTCTTTTCATATGACTTTACTATTTTTTGAAGCAATTCTGGCCCAGGAAGGTAAAGCTGTAAACCAATAAGTGACAACAAATTCTCATTTATCTGGACCATAAACTGCTCAACCAGTCATCTTCTCAGGACAGTAGGTTGTTCATGTGAGTAGCTAGCCCCTTTCTCGGGACACCAGGTGACTCCCTGGAGTCAAATCTGTTTGCCCATTAAATACCTATCCATCACATCACATTTTAAAACTCCCTCTTCCTCATTGTATTTGCCAACCCTAAAAATTTTTATCAACTTTGCCCAATTCCAGAGTCCTAAATTTAAAGACCCACCTTGAACCACTTGAACTCAGACTCCAAAACTCTATGCTTATTCCCCTTCTTTATGATCAAGTCGCCACTCACATAATGCTTATTATAGAAAAAAATAAATTAGGTTTTGTTTGACCAATCTGTTGTTCTGATGGTCTTTTAGGAGAGTCAGGGGTTGATACTCAAGATGGAGTCAACAAAGAAAAGTTAACCAAAAGACTCCTTATAGATGTAAGGGTGAGTTACTGAAATAAACAAGGAATGGTGAACATCCAGGAACCAGCAAGAGTGGGAAGCGATTAGCATTCCTAGGGCGGAAGGAACAAGGAGAGGAAGCAATGGCACCAGAACCCAGTGTGGGAGCAGGAGTGATGGGTCGTAAAAGTTGTGATCATGGAGGCCCACGACCAGACCACCGTCAGAATGAGGTGCAAGTAGGAAAGGAGCAGGGAGGAAGCACCTCCATCTGTCACTTCTCTTGCCTTTGCTGCCTGCTGGTTCCTCCCCTTGACCAAACCCAAATGGAAACCAGAAGTAAGGGGGCCCAGAGAAGGCAGCAATCCCCCTCCGGGGCCCGAGCAGACAGAGAGGGAGAAGACGGAATCTGTGTGAATGTGAGACACAGGAAGAAGGCGATAAATGGAGAAAACCAGTATACAGCATGGAGTGCTTGTTAATAAAACAATAAGTGAGTTACACTGAATATATACTCTTTCTATATGATTTATTGGGTTTGGAGGGGTCAGAATCAGTAGACTGCCAATCTTGTTCATTGACCTATAATCTTAAAACAAGATCAATAAGGAACTCAAAGAATAAGGAAGAACAAGAAACTTGGTCATGTTTTAGAGACTTAATAGCTATTGTCTGTGGCATAATTTGGCTTAAGACCTGGATTTAGGAGTTGTAGCCTATGTCTCCATCACTCACTCCCTAAAAATCACCAAACCAAGACTTTGTTCCTAGGGAACTTACTGCAATTGCCAGAGTTAGCCAGATCACACTTTCTGGAAGGAGTTGAGAAGGTTTGTACATTAGGAAATACCACCTAATGAGAAGTTGCCCAAACCATCCTTTTTAAAAACTGTTTTATTTTAAAGCACATAACCTAAAAAAATGTGAGCTGATGAGGTATCAGCAAAGCTGATCAAGCAAATTCAGCTTGGGAGTTCTCTGCCATGTGATAGATAGTCACAATATGACTAAGTGTAAGAAGCTATAGGTCTATAATCAGATAGACCTGGCTTGGAATCTCATACTATGTTTGAGCAAGTTACTTGATTCTTGTGCCTCAGTTTCCCTCATATGTAAAATAAGAATAATATTCCCTTCTTCTTTTGGCTATTGTTTTTTGGCAACTACATTCAACTTCTCCTCCTTCCAGTGTTCTTCTCTATATTCCAGGACTGGAAGCCTGGTAACCATGTCCCATATTCCGTTTCTTTCATGGTTCTTGATAAGAAATACATTCTGTCAGTGACATGTCCTTGAGCAAGATTTGGAGGTTCAGGCCTCAGCAGATGTGAAGTTTCACAGCAACTCTAGGTTTTCCCTTTCTGGTTATCAGTTTCATGCTATGACCAGCTGTGACCATAAGCATCACTTTCCTACCTCCTCCTGAGCAAGGCTATTGCAGCAATTTCTGGTAGTGCAAATGCAAGGGCAAACTTGAAATCTTGCACCACCTCTCCTGACTTTCATTCCTTCAATCTTCCCAACATTTTTTTAAGAGGCAACTATTTCTTCTTATTAAATCCCTTCCTACATGGTTTCTGTTTTTCTAACTGAACCCTGAGTGATATCTACCAGAGAGTCTTCAGACCACAAGAGCACCTTTCTCAAGAGCCATATTTGAATTAACCATCCCTGCTGAAGTCCTATGGCATATGTATTGTTTGTGGGATGACACTGACCATAAGTTTAAAAATAGCATCCTGGTGGAACTTTAATTTTAAATCCTTTATTTGACTAATATGTCTATTTCTAACACTCTAATCATAGAATCATATCATACAAAAACATAAACTGAACTTTGTTTTTTAAAAAGTACAGTTTACAAAATTCAAACATACCTTTGGAAACTCAATGACAGTTTCTCTATGGAAACTAATAAGTCACTAATTGCCATTCCTCAAGACAAATTTCTCACTTTATATGATCGCACCCCTCAATGGAAATGCAAATATTTTACGTGCTCATTTGCTGTTTTCCCATCTAGTTTAGGATAACTAAAACATTCATTTAAAATAACAGAAACTGATGAGTAATTTGTTTATTTTCTCCATTAAAGACAGAAAGAAAAGTCCATTTGTTATAAACACAAACATTCTTTGCCAATTCTATTAAGACATGGCAGGATAGAAATGGTTCCAGGCCTCCTTCATCACATCCCTGCTTCCAGTTCCAGCTCTTTCCATTAGCATTGCATAGTATACATTTGAAGATCCCTCATTCGGTATTAATGCAGCACTCCTACCCCTCCAGAATGAGGCAGCAATCACCTTGAATACAGAAGCCAGGTTTTCCCCCTTGATGGCACTTTTGGTATGGTGTTCTACACACTCCTCAGCAGAGGAGGCCACAGCTCATAGATTTGCAGCGAGAACCACCATCCCGACTCCAGCACTGCTTCCTTTAAGGCCTGAGTTTTCAAGGCCAAGTCCAGTCCTGGGCTTACTCAAACATCTAATAAATCTTATCTCTGAACTAATGAAACTGGCACTTTGTAAACATCCAAGGTACTCCCCAAAAGGTAAACAGCGGTAATGGTCAAGATCAAAGTCTTGGGGATGGAGTGCTGCTATTACAGTCCGAGAGTCCTGTCTGCTTGGGAAGAACAGCAAACAAGGCTGGCTTTGATCACATCACTCCCAACACAGAACCTTCAGTGGTTCCACACTGCCTTTATCAAAAGGCCACACTTCTTAATGTACTTATCCTCCGTGCCCCTACCACCTGTCCCAACCCACCCTTCCAGCCTTATCTTCCCCTCCTCTCTCTCCACAACCATGAACAAGTTCACTAGTCAACCTAAGCACAGCTCATGGTTGCACTGGCTGGCCTCATGCCCTCAGAATATTCTCTCTGTGCCTTCCTCGGCTTCTCCTCTTGCCAAGTATTCCTGCATCATCCAGCTCAGGTCTCTCTTCTTCTCCAAACCATAATGTAATTCCCACCACACCCTCATACAGTAAGAACCAGCTCTTCTAGTATACAACTGGTCCCTAACTAGTTCGACTTAATAATGTGCCAAGTTGACAATAGTGCAAAGTATAGTAGAAACCCTATTTGGAATTTTGATCTTTTCTTTAAGGCTTCATGGTATATTGTGCACTAAACTCTCAGATTCAGTAGGCTAGTATATTGAATGCACTTTCCACTATGATATTTCAATCTACTCTGGGTTTATCAGGAGATAACCCCCTCATAGTAGAGGAACACCCACATTCATTAAGCCTTTGAAATCTGTTATGTCACTCAAGCCTTGAAACAGTTCAATGAGGTAGGACTGTTTTCTCCTTTTTTATGGAAAAAGAAAAGGAGACAAATGCTGTAGTATCTTCAGACGATATGATTCAATAGTGGGATGGTTTTTTATGGACAAAATTTGGCTAATTTACTCCTAAAACAGCTGAAGGAAATCTGTAAGATTTCTTGAACAAAGTTGTCATTGTTTCCAAAGTTCAATATAAAATGCTCCCAAACTTGCAACAGCATATGTGGTATAAAATACTGTACACCCAATCTGCACATGAGAAGATATGTATCATCACTAATCATTAGGAAAAGGAAAACCAAGACCATAATGAGATGCCACTTAACCCATTGTGATGGCTATTAAAAAAAAAAAGAAAAGAAAGAAAGAAAGGGGCTGGGGTTATAGCTCAGTGGTAGAGTGCTTGCCTAGCATGGGTGAGGCCCTGGGATCGATCCTCAGCACCACATAAAAATAAGTAAATAAAATAAAGGCATTGTGTCCATCTATACCTAAAAAATAAATATAAAAAAGAAAGAAAGAAAGAAAGAAAAAAGGAAAGAAAAGAAGTTTTGGTGGGAATGTGGAGAAATTGAAACCCTTGGGCATTTACTGGTGGGAACATAAACTGATACAGTGGCTGTGGAAAATACCACAGCAGTTCCTCAAAAAATTAAACATCGAATTCCCATAGGATCCAGAAATTCCACTTCTAAAATTGAAACCAAAGTCTCGCATAGATATTTGTATACCAATGTTCATGACAGCATTATTCACAATAGCCAAAAATTAGGAAGAACAATTCCATCAAGGTGAATGATAAACAAAATGTTTATCATTTTGCTTTTTCAAAGGAAAGAAATTCTGACATATGGTATAACAGGAATGAACCTTGAAGACATTATACTAAGTGAAATAAACCACTTTTATGAGAAAGCTGGAATAGTCAAAATTCCAAGTAAAATGGCGGCTACAAAGAGCTGGAGGGAAGAGGGAATTGGGCAGTTGATGTGTGAAAGTCACAGAGTCTCAGTGTGGGAAGATGAAAAGTTCTGGGGATGGATGATATAATTGCACAACAGTGTGCACACACTCAATGCCTCTGAACTGTACACTTAAAAAGGTACACAAGAAAGAAAATCATAGGCCAATATGCTGAGTGAACAATCCCCAAAGGAGCAAACCAAATCCAATGGTGCATTTAAAAGATTATTCACCATGATTGAGATCACCAGTGATGCAAGGATGGTTTGACAGATGCAAATCAATAACCATGTTACGCCACATCAACAATCTGAAGGACAAAAAAAACATGTGATTAGAAGGGCACAGTGGCACACACCTGTAATCCAAGATACTAGGGAGACTGAGACAGGAAGATGAAGAGTTTGCGTCTAGCCTGAGCAACTTATCAAGACCCATCTCAAAAAAGCCAAACCCATATGATCATCAATAGATGTAGATACTTATGATTTTCTGTTTTTTTTTTTTTTTAATAATCCCTATCCCAATAGATGCGAAGTAGCATCTCAATAGATGAAGAAAAGACACTTGGTAAAATTCAACATCCCTTCATAATAACAACTGAACAAATTAAGTATAGAGGTAATGGATCTCAAAATAATAAAGGCCATATGTAACAAGCCAACCACTATCACTATATTGAAAGGCAAAAAGCCAAAAGTTTTCTCTAAAATCCGGAACAGACAAAGATACCTACTTTCATCACTTTTATCTAACATGGTACTGGAAGTCCTCGCCAGAGCAATCAGACATGAGAAAAATAAATAAATAAAGGCATCCAAGTTGGAAAAGAGGAAGTCAAATTGTCATTGCTTGCAGATGATACGATCCTGTATATAGAAACCCTAAAGACTCCAGCAAAATACTGTTAGAACTAATAATAGTTCCAGAATACAAAATCAACATATAGAAATCAGTAGTGTTTCTACATGCCAATAATATGTCTGAATCGGAATTATCAGAAATAGAAAGCAACCCCATTTATAAACTCTATAGAAAATTAAAATACCTAGGAATAAATTTAACCAAAAAAGTGAAAGATCTCTACAATAAAAACTATGAAACATTGTTGAAAGAATTTAAGAGGACACACACACAAAAAAAAACGGAAAGACATCTCATGTTCGTGGATTAGAAAAATCAATATTGTTAAAATGTCCATGCTACCTAACACAATCTATAGATTCAATGCAATCCTAGCAAGATACCAATGATGCTTTTCACAGAACTAGAAGAAACAATCCTAAAATGTGCATGGTACCCCCCCACACACACATACACCTGGAAGAGCCAAAGCAATATCAAGCAAAGAAGAACAAAGTAGGAAGCATTATACTACCTTATATCAAAATATACTACAAAGCTAATCAAAACAGCATAGTGAGGCTGGGGATGTAGCTCAGTGGTAAAGTTCTTGCCTGGCATGTACCAGGCCCTGGGTTGAATCCCCAGCAACACACACACACCACACAGAGCATTCACATAAATATAGACGAGTAAATAATCCAACTTAGAAATGGGCAACAGATCTAAGTAGACATTTCTCAAAAGAGGACAGACAATGTCAATAACTATATAAGAAAAATCATTGGCATCACTAATCTTCAGGGAAATGCAAATCAAAATCACAATGAATAGGGCTGGGGCTATAGTTCAGTGGAGAGCACTTGCCTAGCATGTGCAAGACCCTGGGTTCAATCCTTCCAGAGTGTTAGTGGCAATTTAAATTACTATGTTCACTGTGAAAACAGTACAATCTTTCTCGGAAAACTAAAATTAGAACTACCATATTTACTGGCTTTATCTCCAAAGGAAATGAAATCAATATGTTGAAGCTCTGTACTCCCATGTTTAATCACAGCACTGTTCACAATAGCTAAGAAAATTAAACAACCTAAGCATCCATGCACTGATGAATAGATAAAGAAAAGGTGATACGTTAATATTAATGCAGTGGAATATTATTTAGCCATAAAAAAGAATGAACTATTACCATTTGCAACAACATATATGGAACTAGAGATCATTGTCAAGTAAATTAAGCCACACACAGAAAGACAAGTACTGCATGATCTCACTTGTATGTGGGATATAAAAAGTTGATCTCATAGAAGTAGAGAGTAGAATGGTGGTTACCAGAGGCTGGGGAGAATAAGGGGCAGGGATGGGGAGAGTTGGGTCAATGGGTACTAAGTTATAGATAAGAATAAGAAGTACTGATGTGCTATTGCACAGTAGGATGACTAGAGATAGCAATTATGTACTGTATATTTAAAAAACCTAGCAGAAAGTGTTTTGAATGTTTTCACCATAAAGAAATGATAAACATTTGAGGAGATAGATAGGAATAACCTGATGGAAACATTACACAATGTTTTCATGTTTATAAATGTCACACAGTACTCCACTACTATGTACAATTTTATGTACCAATTTTAAAAGTGAATTTGTTTTTAAAATGATTATAAGTTTTGTTATGTATATTAAATCAAAATTTAAAATATGAAAATGCTTTCATATTTTGCGTTTGATCCTCACAAATACCTTGTGGAGAAGCAGAGAAAGATACCAGGATTTCCCACTACTAAGATATGGAAACTTAGGCTCAGAGGGTCCATTGACTTGCTCTAGAGCTGCACGGAATCCCCTGGGGATCCTGCTACAGGGCAGAGTCAGTAGGTCTGAGTAAAGCTCAAGGTTCTACATTTCTAACCTGCTCCCTGATACTGGGGTGGGGGGTGGAACACACCTTTGGGTTAGGACTAGGGAGCATCAAGGCTGGAAATCAAAACTGATTCCTTAGACTCAAAATCAAGTACTGTTTTAACTCTTTCAGGGAGTCTCTCAGAAATGACACCACCCTCACAGGGACTTGGAGAAGAGAGGGCTTGCTGATCCTCATCATCCCAACAGACTAACCAACTTAGGTATTTCCAGATGACTGAGATCAGGCTCACCTGTGTTTGCAAACACTCTGGAGACACAGAGGAAATCCTAAATTACACCCTCCTTTTATCTTGCAGAGATTATTTTTTTAAAGAAGAATTCCTATACTTAAGCTAAATAAAATTGCAATAGAATAAGTTGTCTGAAAACTAGTTGAACTACTTAAAGTTTTCTTTAATGAGTTATTTGTCAGAAGTTCTAATTCCCCAATACATATTAAAAACACATGTTTGTTCACCTATTTATTTTAAGATGCCAGGACCTACCCCCAGAGAAACCGTTTTAATTTGTCTAGTGTTTTGCTTTGTTTTGTTTTGCATTTAAGATCTCTAGGTGATTCTAATTCTCTAGGTGATTCAATGACCATTGAAATAGCAACCCAAATTCAACATATTTAATAAATTGCATGGATCTCAATTCTTGGCTGACCTTGCCAGGTATTAGAAGAAAAATCTTTTATATTTTATTTTCTAACCACAAATGCAAATGGGGTGTTTCAGCTATTATATGGTCTAAATTTATTCCAGGAATAAACTTCATGTAAAATAATGCAAGATTGCTGGCAGTTGTATGTACCTAGCAACAAAAAGGTTAATTTTAGCACTATTTTAAACCCCAACTGGACCTACCAGTCTATTTTAAATCATGGTTGGGCTTACCAGCTTAATTCAAATCAATAGCTACTTTACTTCCCCCACTAAAATAAAACTTGCCAGGAGGACCATATTGATGATACCCTTCTTCTTGATTATCATCATTCATATTCAGCCATAATTTGGATATTGCCAACCAGCATTTTCAGCCAAGGATACTTCAGGAAAACGTATATAAATTGTGTCTTATTGATCACAGAACACCTGCTAGTACTTAAATATGTTGACATAAAAACATAAACAGAAATTTGCAAGTTTGCATTTCTAATGTTCATAAAATTATAATTTATAATAAAACATTGTCATGTTTTTTTTAAAAAAAAATCACCTTCATCAAGATAAAATGATTTAACCAGAAGTTTTAAGTGACAAAACCATTAAAAGAATATAAAGGCCTAAGTGTTCCTCTGGCCCCCCCACCAAAAAAAAAAGATGGAAGGAAAACTTCATAATTTTTCTCTGGCTTGATACCATCTAGTTGCATCTTGCCACTTATAAGATGAAAAATAAATTGGCCAAATTATAATTACTGAGATCAGAAATTATAATGCACTAAAACAGCATTTTTTGAAGATAAATACATATTTCTTCATATTTTAAGATTTCAGGAATTCACAGTAAGAGGATTCCTTGGGACACATTTCTCAGAGATAGGACGGCGAAAGCAGAGTTGAGCATTGTTATTAAAAGAACACATGGTCAAAGTCTCAACCTTGTCATGAGATGACTGCTCTTAACAGAATTATTAAGTGTTTAACAGCTGCCATTTTTCCCATAGAAAACAAGATAAACCAGGCAAACAGTGGCCAGGTGCTGATCTGCCCTAGTGCAGCTCAAAGTCTAGGAAAGACCAGTTAACTTCATCAGAAGACATCCTCCCCGGCCTGAGAAGTGGAGGGACAATTTGTTTGCAGGCAAAAATTGAGAAGCTGCTATGCCATTGCTCTGTCACTTTCTTCCCTCTGTCCCCATAGCAAGGGGAAAGCTAAGCACTATGGAAGGCACAAGGTGGTCCACTCTGCGAGGAAGCCTTGGAAACGTACATGCCCCATCCATTATACAACAGGAATAATCCTGGCAAATATGAATGGTGCACTCTCTTCATACCACTGCCTCCTCCCATTCCCGGCAGACATTCTATAGCCCCAGGGAAGAGGAAGAAGTGTCATTTGGAAGGACAAGAATACAAACCCAGGAGGATGTATATGTCAGACAAGACCAGAAAAGAAAGGAAGAAAGAAGAATTGAGGGAAAGCTGGAAGTCTAGGGTCTTGCTAACTCAGCTCTTCACTGGAAACTCTAGGAGGTGACTCCCATTACTGAGGCTTGCTCCACCAGTAGGTACAGTAGAGTCGATATGGCAGCCCAGCATTAGGTAGGCAGAGAAGGGTCATGTCCTGACTCCCTCAGCTCCCAAGGAGTGAGAGTAAGTGGAGAGCTAATAGGTCTTGCAAAAAAGCTGAGGTGAGAAGGGCAGAGGCAACCCCACCAGAAAGATTAGGAAGAGGTCACAGTGGAAATTCAGTGGAGTCAGCCATGCCAGGAAGAGACAAGGTATGGAACTGTGAGCCTGGCCACCCATCTGAGCTGAGAAGCAGCTGGCTCTGTAGCCACAGGCTGCAGCAGGAAAGCAGTCAGGAGGCTGGGAAGTCTTCCCACTAGACTAGCCAGGGTTCTCACTTAGCACTAATGTCATTTAGGCCAGATCATTCTTCTGTATCTTAGGATGTTTAGCAGCATCCCTGGCCTCTCCTAAGAGATGCCAGTGGTAACCACCCCCCACCCCAGTAGGATAATCAACAATATCTCCAGACAGAGCCAACGTCCCCTGGGAAACAAATCACTGCAGATTCAGAACCACTAGCCCTGACAATGTCTTGGCAACAAGAGACTGAAAAACTGAGCCTCCATCCCTGAGACAGCTTACACCAAGACACTTAAAGCTGCAGAAACTAAGGCACCCTCATTGGCAAGTTTAAACACCTGGCCCCTCTACTTCTGTCCACCCATCCTTGAGCTACCCAGCAAAGTGGATGCCCAAGAGCAAGAGAATATAAACGACAATAGAAAATAACAACTCTGGGAAGTGTGGGTCATCGCTCCATTGTACCTCTGAGGAAACAGAGTGTCTAAAAGGATATGTAATCTGCTCAAGCTCACACACCCAGTTAGCATTTAAAGTCAGTGGTGCAGGCCTGTAATTCCAGCGGCTCAGGAGGCTGAAGCAGGAGGATTGTGAATTCAAAGCCAGCCTCAGCAAAAAACGAGGCACTAAGCAACTCAGTGATACTCTGTCTCTAAATAAAATACAAGATAGGGCTGAGGGTGTGGCTCAGTGGTTGAGTGCTCCTGAGTTCAATCCCTGGTACCCAAAAGTAAATAAATAAATAAATAAAGTCAGTGAGGCTTCCTCCAAAGTCATGCTCAATTCAATAAGCCACGAGAAAAACTACCGCACACACACTGTGCTGCATTATAACTAAACGTGTACCACACTATCATCTTCAGAAGATGTGGCTCCTGTGGAGAATGAATGAATGATACATGCTTTGTCTCTGTCAACCTTTAGTTCGTGCTCCATAAATATTTGTGAAATGAATGAATATTTGTGAATGAATGAATGAAACCCTGTTCTCCCCTGTCCTTCCACTGGGCTAGGAAGGGCTGTTTCCAAGGGCAGGCTGTACCTGGGAATGAAGATAAAGGCCCGGCGGAGTTTAACAATGCAGGACAAATATTGTTTCTCAGAAGGTCCTTGAAAGAGGCATGGAAACATCAGCCTGGCTTCCTCTCGGTAGCACTAAAGCACAGGTGCAGAGAAGGGAGAGGCAGCAGCCAGGCAGGGAGTGGCTGAGTGGCAGGACTCTAGGGTTGAGCTGGTATAAGAAGAGCAAAGAGGAAAAGGTAAGGGAGAGCAAAAGGGAAAAAGTAAAACAAGGAGAGTCCAGGCTAAGAGCGAAGAGATGGGGGTCTGGCAGCAAAGAAGAGCTGATTCTGGGAAACAGGGTTGGGATTGGGACTAACGGGGAATTTGAAGGTCAGGCAAAAAGCATCAGGGTCCCTTAGAAGATTCCTGAGAACAGTGCCCATGGCCATTAACCTTGACTGGGGATTTCCCAGAGGCAGGGCTGCTCTTAGCACCTTATAGGGATTACCTCAGTCAGGGAGGCTGACTTCCAGACTCACCCCCACCCCAAATCAGCAAAGTAAGGTGCTGGAGCCACAGAACTCAGGAGAGGAATCCGGGAGGTGTGTCCCAAGAATTCAGGCCTCTGCCCCTTCCTGGTATGTGGCATGTTGAAGGCAGTGCAACCCTGCAGAGGAGATGAAAGCATAGCCCCTCCTTCAGTCCTTTAATCTGTGTGATAGCCCTTCATCCAATCCGGATGGGGCTCAGTAATGGCGGGGAGGGAGATCCAGGTTATATGTCCACAAAAGCTAGGGCTCAAAAGCTGTTGTGTGTTAAACCTCTTTATCTCTTGGTTTGGTCCTTAGTTATCTGCACCTCTTTTGCATGTTCATCTTAGATCCATCAAGGGGATGGGGAACATGTTTGCATCAGCCTCTTCCTTGTGCAAACTCAGCCCCGCATTACCCTGAGCAAGCACCACCCGCCCCTCCCATGACAGAATCCAGTGACCACTGAATAAATGTGCAGCCAGCCAAGGATCCTGGTTCTTAGTAAAGGCATCGTTGTCATGATTGGTGAGGGCAAATAACCTGTATGGGGGTATAGGGCTGAAAGGGGGTTGAATCTGTGTATTTCTGTCATTCATTCATCCATTCATTCATTTAACAACTATTTGAACACCACTATGTGCCCAGTACTGCTTAGAACATGTCCTGAACACAACAGATAAAGCTCCTACATCCTCAGGCAACAGGTAGATATCAAAAACATAACTAATGAGTAACTTACATAGTGTATTACAGAATGATTAGTGTCTAGGGGAAAATAGAAAATAAAAAAATGTATAAGCAAGATCAGGATGGGATCAGTGAGCAGGGGACTGGGCAGCTTGAAGTCTTGAATGGGATAATTACAGAAGTTGCTGTTTGAGCAAAGACTTAAGACTGTGAAGGATTGAGCAGAAGCAGCCTTGGGTGCTTGAGGCACAGCCAGGAGACCAGTATGGCTGGAGAATCATGCACTGTGAAAAGAGTGCCCCTCCACCCAGACCACACTGCAGGTAAACAGCCCTGCCCCTGCATTATCCAAATCCAGTCTCCAAGACCTGCTAATACCTGCGTTAGCCATTGACTTTGTCTTCACACCTTGCTGACTTTCCATAGGGATTGGATTAGACCTATTCCTTCCCCCAGATGGTTCCTTCCCTCCTGTGAAATGCCTTGGTTTCCAGTAGGTGTTTCTGCCTACCCATTGATAAGTACTGGAGAAATTCACTTTGTCCTAAGAGTGACTTTAAATGTCTAAGGTATGGTTTCCTCTAAACCACAAGGAAAGTCTTGCATTTGCGTTGTAGCTTTTGCCAAAGCCCTCCCCGCAAGTGCTTCTTTGCATTCTCTATGTCCTGAATCCATTCTCTCTGCTTGTGTTTTGTTTCAGAATGTTTCACCCACTTAAAACAGTATTCTTTTCTGAAATTATGGTGCCTCTTGTCACAACACTGACTGATATGAAGAGCTTTGCCTGGTAAAGGAAACAAATACTTCTATAAGTTTTACAAGGGTCCATTTGGTTCTTGCTCACACCAGAACCACAAAACAGAGACTGCAGAACGTGTGTGAAACAGACCGCTTATTTCCCACCATTCCGTGCTCAATGAATTCTCATGCTTAGGTCATTCAGAGATCCTTGGATCCAGCCACTCCGCTGGGGTTGAAGATCTTTAATATACACATATAGTCCTCTCTCTCTCTGGGCTTTAGAGAAATGGTACAGATAATCCTGGACTTTCAGGACCATTGTCATCTCTGCTCTAGTTCCTTAAGGTCCAGGCTTCCTAGTAGGTGAGTGATGTCAGCCACTGGAGGCTTTGACCATGTAGCTTGGAAACTCGCCTCTTCCTCTGCCATAGTCAAGCACTTCAGCTTACCAGTAAGAGTTCCAGAGACCATCTGTGACTGCTCCAAAAGGCTGGCCAATGACTACGTTTCGAGGGATGAAATTTTGTGGCTGATAAGAGCTTATGTGATGGAAGTTAGACATTTAACAAATATTTAATAAGCATCTACTACATGCCTGGACCCTGCCTCCTGGGATCCACTAGCCAGGGCTCCAAAATGCTGCAGCATCAAAGGCCCTCTCAGAAAGGCCAGACCCAAGGTCACCCTGCATAGGTGGAGCCCCTATTAGTGCTACCACACACTAGAAATGCCCAGCATGGGTAAAATAGGGACATCACCTCACAATCTGTGAATGATGCACTGGGTAGGAGTTCATCTTCATACTCATGGTTCACAATAGGAGGCCTGGGGTCAATCCATGTGGATTCTAGTCACAGCCTTGCCTGGCACTGTCCATATGACCTTGAGCAGGTGTCCTCGCCTCCCTGAGCCTTGGAGTCCTCATCTGTAATGATGGGCAAGTCAAATTGCAGACTTCACAACCTTGTTGGAAAGATTCAATGAATCCTCATACATAGTACACAGCCTGGCACATAATAAGTGCTCAGAGAACATCAATGATCCATGCTGTTTACCACTTGGTCCTGAGCAGCATCTGCTGCTGGTTGGTCATTAACGTAGACAGAAATAATGACATTAGAAGAAATAAAACATGCGTGACTCCTCCAGTTGAACAGATTCACTTTGCCCAACTCCAGTGGTGGCAGACAATACCTGAATATAGAGCAGAAGCCACAGGCAGAACCCTTGGAACAACATTGGCGCTACTATTTTGTTTTGCATTGAACTTGTCACTGTCTTATGACATATCTGTGTTCTCCAAGGCGCACAGCCCCCAGAACCTGCCTGCCCCTTACCTTTCCTGCTTTGCTCTGAAGACTTTGGAAATCTGATGACCCCTTACTGCCCTGAAAATCTAAATGAGTCCTGTCGTTCCTTGGTGGGGGACCACTTGAAGACAGGCTGTGACACAATCCAGATCCTTTGAGTTTCATCACTTGGCCAAAAATGAGGACCCACTTGTCTACCTTCTTCTTGGCTTTTAGCTAAGGCTTTGCTTTGGTTCGAAAGTGGGTGACATTTGGCCCACGGAGGTAACGCTACAGGAAGCACAGGAGAGGCTCTTACCCTGACTGACAGGCATTTTCTCAGCGGTGTGCAGTGGACCTCAAATCCTGTGAGTGACTTCCCTCCAGACGTGGATAAGAGGCCATTCTTTTTGTTCATTCTCCTGTGGCCTCCGGTTGATGTCTTGCCAATGCAGCAGGATGCTTCCCCACTCCAGATGGGCAGGAATCCAAGAAATGCAGTTCTGTGTTTGTCCAGGCCCAGAGAGTTGAGGAAAAGCCCTGAAGCAAATGTACAGTTTATATTTCTCCAGTGCCTGCTGCAGATAGAGAGTCTCTTATTTCTCAGCAACAGGACAAGCCCGAGGCAAAATTCAGTTCAAAGCAAGAACCATCCTCTTGCAAATCTGTGGTGTCCTACCATGCATCAAGCCTTCATCTACCCCCTTCTATTAAATGGTGTTTTGTTTTTTCTCTCATTGTCCCATTCGTCCCCTCTCTTGCTTGTGCCTTGGGTGGCCCTAGGAAAGCAGAATAATTTTTTAACTTCAGATGATATCAAACTTAATCTGGAGGTCAAATCTGCTGCTAACAATGACACGACCACAGAAAAGTCACTTAAGTACTTCCAAAATCCAATAGAACAAACACTCATGTTGTCAGAGCTCTCTTCCGGGGAGAGCCCGCCCACGGAAACCCTGGGTCTGAGTAAACCAATACTGGAGTCTTCACTTGTGACTTCAGATTTTAGGTAGTTGTTTTCCCCCCAAGTCACTAAGCTTACATGGGTTGAAGAGTGTGATTCATGCAATAGGTTTTATTTGAGGGATTTGGGGTCTTGATTTTAAACGTATGTCTATAACATGGGAACACTGTGAAAAAATATACACAATCACGGGCAAATATTCAGAGTAGAAATCCAGAATGCATTCCAGCTGTAGGGTCTGTGTTGTTGTTGGCTGGCTTTGATTCTGGGCTGGGGAAGTGGTACAGTCCCTTCAAACTGTCCCCAAGGAACTCCACTTCCCAAGGCATTTGTTTTTTTAACATAACAACAAATGCTCATACATTTAAAAGGGAGAGTTAAACACTGTCTTTATTTTGTTTAGCCTGGCAATCGTTTAACCCTGACATTTTTTCAACTCTGGTCTTCTGACCTCACCAGCAGCGGGAAGTAAGGAGAAGCCCTTAGTTTGTGCTGGGAACTTCATCACTCACATCCGGTCCAGGACCCTTGAAGGGCTTCTTCTGACAAATGTGTTGATGCTTCCAATTCCCTTTTCTGCCTCCACCTACTGCACACAGGTTTGGGGTTTTTTGTTTTGTTTTGTTTTTTTGTTTTCATTTTTTTACATGGGATGGTCTCACATAGAAATAAATGGAAAACTCAGGAATCAGTTTAGAGTGTGGGTTTCTGATGAAGACACTAGCAGAGACCGTGATTGATCCCGCCTTAGTCCTTCACATGTGAGGGGACGCTCCAGAGCTGCCAGCCTCTGCAAACATCCTGGATCTGATAGACCTCCCCATGAAAGTGGCCTCTCTTCTTCCCACCCCTCCACCCAGGAGATGCCAAAACAAGAGAGGCTCTGGGTGATGGAAGGAGATATTCTGGCAATATCACCTCCCATTCCCTAATCTTGGCTCCGAGTCCTCGTTTGAATACAAATTAACTATGCCATTTCTCATGCTCCTTCCAAATCTAAAATTTCACTTAACTTGATTACCCTTTACATACTCAGGAGGTCTCAGAATCCATATGGAATAAATAATAATAACTGTGCCCCAGTTTTCAGAGGTCAGGAATTCCTGGGAGAAAAAAATCTGAAGACTGAAGTGTGAAGTTGCCAAGGAAGGCACGGAAATGTGATTTTTTTTTCTTTCATCTCTAAAAGTGGAAAGATGATTGTCTACAGAGATGTATGTTGATTAAATGAAATGATGTATAAAATACACAGCACTGTACTGGGCATAGTGTATGTTCTCGATGAAAGATGGTGGAACCAATGACTGAATGAATGGAGATGTCAAGCAAGCAACCTAACCCAGGCCCTTCCCAACACCAAGGAGCAGAGCCAGGCTATAAACAGAGATTCTCTCATTTCAACTCTACTGCTCATTCTATACGTATTGATTTGTCCCCAAAGTTGATTACCCAGTAGTTCGTTGTGATCATTCTGAAACACACATTATAGCATAGGAAGCAGTCTACATCAAAAATGGAATTCTTGAATTGGAGAGGGGGCGGAGCGGAGCCGCCACCCGCACCCGCAAGGTGGGCAGACCCGCGACCCAGTGGTACATGGGCGTGGTAGGAGGGGCAGGGCAGAGCCGCCGCCCGCGCTTGCAAGGTAAAGAGACCTGTCACAGACTGGCGGGTCAGGCCCAGTGGCCTGCCAGTGTGGTACACACGTCACCCCAACTGGAGTAGGGGCAGAGCAGATCCTTCTCCCACGCCCGGATCAGGCCCTGCCGGTGTGGTGGCCACGTGACCCCAATTGGAGTGGGGGTGGAGCGGAACCGCCACCC
>NW_026000153.1:3136744-3153197 GCF_001458135.2 Marmota marmota marmota
CAATATGTAAATCAATGGATGTGTAACTGATGTGATTCTGCAATCTGTGTATGGGGTGAAGGTGGGAGTTCATAACCCACTTGAATCAAAGTGTGGAATATGATATGTCAAGAAATTTGTAATGTTTTGAACAACCAACAATAAAAAATAAAAAAATAAATTCTCAAAAACAAAAAAATGGAATTCTTTGCTCTCCTCACCAAAATGGTGCTGATACTTGGAGTTTATAAGCATTGTCAATACCATCTCATGCAGTGATTCCCAATATATGGCAGCATGAATCAGATCCACTTGGGGGTTATAAAATAGTAATATAGTTTGGTATAATATAGTAATATAGTTTATAATATAGTAATATAGTTTGGTTTTTGTCCCAGGTTCCTGGCCCAGAGCTCCCAAAACTCTGAATTGCCTGATTGCTGAGAGCATCTTTTGTTTTTCATAAAGAGTGCCTCCTTATAAGCCATGCTAATAAAGTGACTCTTAGTGGGTGTTACAGTTTGAATGTATATGCCCCCCCCATGCATATATTGTAACCTAAGACCTCATGTGACATTATTAAGAGGTGGGGTCTTCAGAAAGTAAATCATGAGGGCTCCACCTTCAGTAGTACCTATATAAAAGGGCTCAAGGGAACTTGCCAGCCATTTTGCCCTTCTGTCAAAGGAGGTAAGGTTCATCCCCTCCAGAGAAAAAAAAAGCAACAGGCACCATCTGAGAAGCCAAGAGCAGCCCTAACAGACAGTGGGAACCTTGACCTTAGACTTCCCAGCCTCCAGAAATAAATTTGTGTTGTTTACAAATTACTCAGCATACAGCATTTTGTTCCAGCAGTACAAATGAACTGAGACAGTGGGCCCTGTCCCCTCCCCCACAGAGAAGAGCTGGTCACATGTTTAGACCAACCATGTGATTAAGGGATTGGAATTTTCAGCCATCCCCCAACTTCTAGGAAGTTCCCAACTCAGGTGGAGACTGAGTTCAGTCATCAAATGCCAATGCCTTAATCAATCCTAGCTGTGTATAAAGACTCAAGAAAATTTTTTGAAAGACAAGATTTGAGAGGAGTTCTGTCTTGGTGAACTCATTGATCTGCTAGGATAGTGATGTACCCACAGAGGGCCTGGAAGCTCTGTGCTCCCCACCTTTTACCTTGCACTGTGATTTTTTTCTATTTGGATGTTCCTGAATTAAACCTCTAATACTAAAGCAATAATTATAAGGGTAGAGCTTTCCTGAGTTGCTTGAGTCTTTCTAGTAAATTATCAAATTTGAGGGGTTGGGGTGGCACAAGAATCTTTATATTTGTAGCCAAATCTAGAGAGAAGTGCAGGCAGCCTGTGGACCCAGGACTAGCATCTAAAATGAACTCAGTTTTGTGGTCCTGAGCCCTTAATCTGTGGAATATCACACTAACCCCAGGTAGGTGGTGTCAGAAGAAGATTTATGTCAGAGAATTGGTGTTAGAAAACAGCACAGGAATATTAATTAAAGTTCATTCCTAGACCCATGGCAAGTACCTCTGAATTTAGACTGTCATGGGGTAGCAAAGCTCCCCAGGTGTTTCTGAGGCACACCAGTTTTTGAGAATAGCAAACTCATAGTTTCTGTTTTGACTGCCTTCTTAACTACCCAGAGTTCATCTTGCCTAAGGCATAGCCTTGAGACCTGGCAACTATCCTGCTTGCCATCTGTACTGCCCACGTGGAATTAGAGAGATTGAACCATAGGTACTTCTACAGTTTGGGTCCTGCTGTTGCAAGAATGAAATGGTATCAGTCAGACAATTCACTTGACCTCCTTCTACATGACTTCTTGGGGGAATTCTGTGAAGTCAATCCGAAGAGGTGGGACACCTCAGTTCAGCATCTTTCTATATCCTCTCTGGGTTAGGAAAATGCTCATCAGTTCTGATGTAATGCCAGATTCGTGGGACCCCATAGACCTCTAGGAGCCAAATCCCATGCAATCACACAAGAGTCTTTATGGCAAGCTCGAGCCTGGACTCACAACTGTTCCCGATGCAGCAGTCCCAGGGAGTGAGTCCCGGTCCTTTGTTCAGTGAGATTTTATAGATTTTGGGGGGATACTCTATGCGTCACTACATCACACAGCAAATCATGCCATACTTCAGGAAAATCAAACAACAACTCTTAACATTGATTAGCACATTCAATGGCGGGAACAAGATGGGTAGGGGTGATTGGTTAGTACAAGAGGCGGATTCGTTTGAACTGATTGGTTTAAGCCATGAGGGGTGTACGTGCTAAATTACGTGGTTTCCCAACATGTTATCAACCACCATAAACTACTGGGGGGGTCATCTGGCATCCCAGGTATTTTCCCTGTCTCGTGCTGATTGGTGGTTGCTAGGGGGTTGCTATGGGTCCTCACCTAGCCTAACTGAGTCAGGGACACCTGGCACAGCAGATCTCTCCTGTTATTTGCAGACAAACAACTCAGCAGGGTGGGTATGTGCCTAGGAGTCCTCTGTGGGTTTTTCTAAGGACAAGGGTCACGCTCCCTTCCTTGGGACAGGCCTTGAGGTAGAAGCTGCTGTTATTTATTTATTTTCAAAAATGGAATCACATCAGTTTCTCACTGAAGTTGCAGAACTGACACATTTCTAGAGGTTCAAGGCTTGCTCCTGCAGCCTTAAAGATGGCTGCTTATCCTGGGGCAATGCCCAAGATTGAACAGCCCCTGTGTGTAGAGAACCCATGAACACAGACCCCCATCTCCACCTGCTAAGAGAGGGCCCGGCCCTCCTCAGGCCCAGGAACCTCCCCAGACCTGGAGAACAAGGAAGAAACACAGAGCAAAGAAATTCCTGTTCTTGGTCAACAGCATGTACCCAGGTACCCATTTTTAATAGAGTGAAGAATAAAACTAAAAGCAAAACATACAACAACAATGGTGGATGCATGGGGTCCCACCCCATGATGATGGCCACCATTGGTCCTGTATTTATATTTTCTTCCAGGCTTTCTCTACACATTTTTAAAAGATGGCTGAGGTCTGTGCTTGTATTAGTCATTAGTTTCCAGGGCAGTAAATAGAGAAGCACAAGATTTCTTCTTCCAGTTTCCTCACAGCACAGCACAGCGCATTCGGCACTCAGGGGCGTTTGTTCCTTGTGCTGAGGAAACCTCACTCTCTCAAGGAAGCTTTTTATTATTTGACTCTTAATCTTCATATTACCAAAGTAATACCTGTTCACAAGTTTAAAAATAAATATTTTGTAAATGTAAGTATATATATTTTAAACATATATACATATAATACATATATATATGTATATATGTGTATACATGTATACATATATATATTTATAAAGTCTCTCTCAATCCCACGTTTGATGTGTTTGGTTCTAAACTCTTGCCCTTTCTTATAAAAACATATGATATATAACTACATGGTTTTTTCATCTACAAAAATGGAATAATAATGTAGATTCTGTGTGGTGACTTGCTTTTTTAACTTACAATTTATTGTGGATACCATAGATGTTTTTAGTGAAAAAAAAAGAGAGAGAGAGAGCAGAAATAAGAACTGGGCTAGAAAGTGAAAACAGCTCCTTTAATCTGGATGCCAGGAAGAAAGTATGTACGAGGTTTGCTATGCTAATTGAAACCACAGCCCAAGCCTATTATATACTTTGTCCTAAGTATGGGATTGAGAAATGCAACTGCTTGAGTTGCCATTTCTTAAAGCATCCAGAACAAATAGTGAAGGTATGGAAAAGTGACCTAAGAAAAGGTTTACATAGGTGTTAATCACATGGCCTGTGTGATTAAGCACATGGCATCAGTCTGAAACATGACTATCTTTTAGATAGGCAATTCTGCAGGAAAATAGTGAACTGCCCATTCTTTCCTCTGCCCTTTCCTTTGAAAATAAGTCAAGCGATCATCTAGTTGAGACACATCTGTTGAGTGTCTAAGTGCCAGATCTGTCATAAGAGGTAGGATGTGTCAAACATGGAGGTCTACTCTACTCCTTGTGGACTGGGTTGGGACAGTTAACCTGTAGGCCTAATAAAAAAAAGATTCAGTAAGTTAGAATATGACTCATGCCACAGGGTGGGGGAGCAAATTCAAAAGGGTTGGAAGATGACAGGAAGGAAGGGGACAGATTGGAGTATGAAATGGGGGGGTACTCTAAGTAGACTCCATTGAGAACATGACCTTATGAGAAGAGACATTTAGGTCAAGTCCTAAAGAAGAGGGGAGCAAGTCACAAGGACACCTGGAAGGACAGGAAGCCGCCTGGTGTTATTATGAGTTGAGTTACGAATCCTCACCCCTATTTCAAGAAAAGAAAATATGTTGAAGTTCTAACCCTCAGTTCCTGTAAATGTAAACTTTGGGGGGGAAGAGGGTTATTTCGGATGTAATCATGTTGAAATTAAGTCATTAGGGTCCGCGGTAATCGAGTGACTGGTGTCCTCATAAGAAAAGGGAAGTTTGGACAGACATCCAGGGAGAAGGCCATATGAAGACAGAACACGCTGCCACAGGGGGAAAAGCCTGCATGTGGAGACAGGGCAGAGAGCAGAGTGATGCAGCCAGAGCCTCAGAACCTGGGCAACCAGAAGCTGGGAGAGGTGTGGGAGCAGCCTTCCGTCCAGGAGAGACTGGCCTTGCTGATGGTTCTGATTTTCAGCTTCTGGCACCCAGAGCCAGTGTTTAGGACACAGAAGAAGATAGGGTGGCCTGAAGGAGAGCTGCTGGAGGCAGAGGAGGTGAGGTCAGGGAGGAAAGGGCTTGGGAGGGTGCAGAGGGATCATGGGCCTTGTTGGACAAAAGGACTTGGTTTTGATGTAGTGAAATGGGATTTGAGAAAGGAGAACTGACTTGGGTTTAAAAGTTTATTCTGTGTTGCTGCTGTGTTAAGAATAAAACAGGTCGTCCCAAGACCAGTCAGGAGGACTTTATAGGAATTGAGGAGAAAGGACACAGTCACAGTGAAATGGACAAAAAAAAAAATGTTTAGATTCCACATATATTTTGAAGGTAGGAGTTCTTGATGGGTTGAACATGTGGTGTGAGGAGAAATGATTCTAGAATGACTGGCATTAGCCAAGGGCAATGTGACAAAATAATAGCTCATCTTAGCAGACTCACACTTCTGTCATTCAAGCTGCTCAAAACAGATTAAAAAAGGATTAACAAATAAACAAAAAACAGATTACAAACACTGAAGAAGAAAAATTAGCATTGTTTATGCTGCCTAAGCAAAGTGTTGAGCAGCCTTAGAACTCACCCTAGGGTTTCAGATTGGGTATCAGTATGTTCTTTTTTGAAATAATTCTGATTTATTGAGAAATCAAAGAAAAACCACTTTTTTTTTTTACTTCTTTTCTCTGAAAAACAAAACTGCAAATACTCAGTTGTCCCTATACCTTTTTATGCCTTGTTGAGGAAAAATCATCTTCCATATAAAAATCATCTCCCACTTCTGTGAATTTAATAGAGAATGGAAAAATATTTTTCTGCTATTTTAATAATGATGCTACTGAGCAGGTAAATCTGGTCATTGATGATCCTATGACCTATAGGGCCCCTGAATTCAAGAAACACTTATGAGCACCTCCTACTAGTGCTGGGGAGTTTCTTGGCTATAAAGATGAATGGGACATGTTCACATATGGGGAAAAGAAGGCCGAGAAACACACACAAAAGCAGGTGCCTACAGTGTAGGTATCAGGTGTGACAGCCCCAGAGGAAGGAATCATCACTGTTGAGTGGAGATTTCAGGGGATGTCCCATATTAGAGGTGATATTTCTACTATGTCTGAAAGTATAAAAAATCCTGATAAGCAAAGAAGGGCGAAGAATATGCCACTGTGGGAACACCTTGATCAAAAGCAAAGAAGATTGAGAAGACATAGTTTGGGGAAGACCAAGAGTCTGAATTGAAACTGGGTGAAAGCAAATGGTGAGGAAGAGACACAAGAAGTATTTATTAGGCATCTTGGAAAATCACCTAAGCCCCACAGAGCTTTCTCAGAAGCTCTGTGGGTCCCATTGCCTCTACCAAGGGGAGAGTAGGCCACATGAAGGGGACCTGCCACAGAATCAGCTAACTCATTAGCTGACCAGCTGCTTCATCTCATGGTCTTGCATGAAGAGACACAGTGACTATTCACAGCCTGGAGATGCTGCAGTGACCCTGAATTGAAATGTAACATGAAGTCCAGGTTGGAACAGCCATGTTTGCACCAAGGTAGGTAGAGAGAGAGAGAGATCATGAAAGAA
The DNA here is from genome assembly GCF_001458135.2 of Marmota marmota marmota. Lineage (NCBI taxonomy): Eukaryota > Metazoa > Chordata > Mammalia > Rodentia > Sciuridae > Marmota > Marmota marmota. Next base: position 3,143,005 of record NW_026000153.1, read on the forward strand.
GGAAAATCAGAAGCAAATACAAGAAAGGCCAGAGTGATACACATGAAGAAAAGGTAAGGGACAAAGGCAGCAGATGGATAACAATTTTTCAGTGCCTGGGAGTCCACATGCACTTCCCACAACTGGATTTTATGTGATCCTATATTTTTACCATGAATCATCTTTTCACCTGTGATGGTTTGTATGGGCTTCTATTTTTTGGCCACCAAATAATCCTTAAGGCAGGGATCATACTGGGAGTGGGGAAGAGAGGGCCATTAAATGCTAAACCTTCAGAGTAAAAGGTTTATTTCTGTATTGTTCTCTCCATATCCCTTCAAAGTCAAAATGTCTTACCCCACCCTTTTCTCCAAGTCCCCTTTGTGTCTGATCCTTGCTGTGACTCTCACAATAAATGCTATAGTTGCAGAATCTGTGTATGTAAGTTGGGAAACTCACCTATTGGTCTTGGAACCAATAGAAAGTTTTCTTCCAACATGAAAGTGAGGCAAGCACTCAACCACTGAGCAACATCCCCAGGATGATTGTACCTATTTTGGGTTTTTATGTGCATTCACAACTCACATGGNTATATATATATATATGAAGAGTAGGGCAGGAATGTCCTTCTTTTTTCTCTTACATCCTTCCACCTAATAGGCCTTTTCTCTCAAAAATGGTCCAAGTGCAAAGTAAGGGTTTTTAAAGTGTTCTCATTTCTGCCGAGGGTAACCAAAAGATGATATCTTTTCATGGCCAGCGTAACTCCTGTCATGCTGCTCAAGTGAAGTCGCAACCTTTAGCCACAGGAAACCGGCCAACCTAGAAGAACAAAAGTGCAACTCATCAGATGGGACCGGGCCTGGAGCCAAACCCTTTGAGGCCCAAGCTGGGAGGAAGCTCCCACCTGGTTAAATCATCGTCATATATTGAAGGGGTCAGGTTAAAGCTAACAAGGAGCTACAAGACTTTGCAGACTACATTGCACACTGAAAAAAACAAATAGCCCCCTCCTGACCCTAAACATAAACCCAGTTAGGCGAGAGCTGAAATCCATTTTAGAATGTTAGAATGTTCACTGCAGTTCTCCATGCACACACACATCCTCGAGAGGTGCATGGTCATCTATTCCAGGTAGACCTAAAAGAAAACCAAGAAATTTTTTTCATCACTAAGGTTTTGGTGAGACACAAATGAAGACAGTGAAAAAGGAAGATGTCAAAGTGGTTGCAATGTAAAATTCATCTCTTCCAACTCCCAGTGATTCACTTTCCAGAAACAAGAGTAATATCTTTAACATGTGATTCACTGAATCTGTTTCCAAATGAAATTTGCCAGTGCTGCATGTTGATTGCTGTTAATAACAAGGTCTGCATGGCTCTGCAGGGCCTGTCTGCCAGAGGTTTTCCAATAATGGTGGGAATGGGTTGTGGACTTCTCCCACTGATTTTCTTAGGGTGATCATCTTTCCCTACAAGAGCAGAAGAAAGTATTGAGCAGACTGTGCACAGAAACCCAAAGACAGAGGGATGGGGAGCCAAAAAGAAGAGGCAAGATAGTACCAAAGACACAACCAAGAAGACACTGAAGATACAACCCCTCCCCTGACTAACTCCACTGCAGGATCTGCTGGGGACACTTCCTCTAGTGAGACCTCCCTCTGAGCCCTAGATGAGATGGGGCCCTCCAGGTTGAGCACACAGCACCTGCCATCTGTATGGAATTTGCCTTCTCACTTGGCTGTTCACCCAAAAACAGGCTTGTGCCCTTTCTTGGTCACTATACCCACAGCAGCAGGAAGGAGTACCTGGCATAGAGGAGGTCCACATGAGCCTTGTACAAGAGAAGCAAAGGAAGGGTGGAAGGAGGTGACAAAAGTGGACCCTTGAGGATGTGATCAAGTTTCCGAATCCAGGAAAGAAGCACTTGGTTGTAAATCTTAGTGTTATGAACCAATCATTAGGTAAAGCAGACCAATAATATAATACACACCTATTAGGATAGGGTTCCAGGAGACTTATAAAACAGCTCCCTGGGTTGTTTGGCTGGTTGGCTTTTACTGTGATTATCCTCAAAGAATCAGAAATTTTGAACTCCTACTTTGACCTCTTTGGTCTCAGAGAAAGCTAGCTTGCCTCCCTCCTTTCTTTCTAGCTATTCTTTCTTCTTCTCTTCCTTCCTCTTTTTTTTAACTCTTCCTTCCTTCCTTCCAAATATGTCTTGAAAAGTGGGTTTTCATTGGTCCATAGTAGTCACATGGCACCAACATACCTGCAAAGGAGACTGGGAAATGTGGAGAGCACATGATATTTACTGAGTATTCAAACCAATGCCACACCAGGAAAGAACACAGACAAGGAAATCATTTCTGCATGAGGCTTTGAGGAAAGGAGTGCAGAACGCACAGGGGCTGAGGAAATGCACAGGCCGAGGGCTGCCAGCTCACCCTGGGAGGAAGAGGTGGATGCTTTTCTGAGGGAATTATAGTCTTCCTTCTCTTCAGGACGTTTCTGCATAAATAGAGTCAGCCATTTAGAGCAGACCAATTCACTGAACAAAGACATAGATATAAATTTTATTCTTTTTCTTTTTCAAAAGACACATTGAAATATTTACAGATGAGATGATCTGATGCACGGGATTCCTTCAATATTACTGGGGGATTGGATAGGTCAGGGAAAATAGGCTATTTATTATAAATTGGTGACACTGGCTGATAAGGGCATCAGGCTCTTTATTTCTTCTTTTTTATTTATTTCTTTTTTTTATTTCTTCTTTTATTTATGTTCACATTTTTTCATAATAATTATTTAAATTACACAACAATAGGATAGGTTACAAGGACAGAATGTCCCATTACAAACCACACTGAAGCCACCTCAGTTTTAACTTGTGCTCCTCTGGCTCAAGTTCCATTCCCACTTTCAATCTCAGACCTCAGGGTCTCACTCCTCAGCTGATTGGCTTCGATTCACCTCTGTGTTGTTCTCGGAAACAATTTCTAATGGTAGAGCTGCTGCAGAAATTTTTCAGCAGAGGGAATTTAACTTACTAAGGAGCCCTGCCCCTCCCACCATGCTTCCTTCTTCTAAGTAAAAAGCCTTTTTGATTAACTTCTGACAGGTCCTGCCTAGATCCACTCACTACTAATTCCACTGGAACAACCTTCCCTAACAAAAGCTGCTCTACAGTTTCTGCACCAGCTCTAGATTTCAAGAAGAGGCAACTTCCTGTTTAGAAAAGCAAAGATGTGGCCCCAGACTCTACATATTCTACGTCTTCTTCGACTTAGACAAAAACCCGATTCATCTCTGTGCCCCTGACACCCAGTCCAGCACAAAGCCTCCCACAGATGGAGCCCAGAAGTTCTGGTAGAGCACTGCTTCCTTCAATACCCCACTTTCTCAAAGCTGCTCCAGAGCAGAGGGGAGCTCCCCTGGCTGCTTCTTGCCTAACTACACAGTCAGCCCACACTCATCTAGAATTTTCAGGCGTTACCAGACAAGTCCTACAGAAGTCCCCACCCATGTGGCCAAAATGTCACTCAGAGACACTCCCAGGTTGTTACCACATTGTCTCCAACTTTTAACTCCACCAAACGGCTTCTTCCCTTCCCTGGGGTATTAGTTGAACATCTTTCTATTTTAGAAGTTTTTCATGTTAAAAATAGCAACTAGGCCCAGCCTCTGCCTCCTCCAGAAGCCCCAATTCTGAGTGCCAGCATTTCTTTATACCCCATTGGAGTTCTGGGAAAGAGGGCAGGCTCAGGAGCCCCCCACATCTCTGACAAGGTTCTCTACATTTTGGGGAGCATTTCCATATCTAGAAATATACCTGGAATGCATTACCTGTGCATTATAGAAATGATTTAGCTCTTATTTGTAACCTAGTTTTATGCTTCTAATAGTCCATAAAAACTTGTGCCAATCGCTTTTAATCCACTGAATTTGATAAAAGAATAGGAATAAATAAACTTTACTGGGAATAAGAAAGGATTCAATTTATTCTTAATATATCTTTAAGAAAAACAAAATTTTAACCAAAACAGAAAATGTACTATTTGAAATTTCAAGAGATTTACATTTTTTTATTTTTAGCATATCTATATTTTTTATTTTTTTTCTCATAAGCAGCATAAATGCAGTTCTTTTTTCTTTCTTTCCAACTGAGGTCCTCAACCTCAGCACTGTTCACAGTTTGAACTTGATACTTCTTTTTTGGAATGGGGAGGGAACAGTCGGTCTGGTACATTGTGGGCTGTTTAGCCCCATTCCTGGCTTCTATCCACTAGGTAAGTAGCAGCCACACAGTCACGACAACAAAAATGTCTTCAGATATTGCCAAACGCCTCTTACAGGTAAGGGGGCAAAAATACTCATATTTAAAACTATTGCTTTAAAATGTAAGGAGGAGGGTCTTGGAGAGGTTTTAGAACCTATTTAGATAAACTAGAAGCTAGGGGAAAAAACACCATCATGATTAAGTACACTAAAGAGGACATTTCTAAACAATAAATATCAAACTATAGAACACTAAGATTGATATCAGCCTGACAGGAAGGTCAAGGGTTAATGGAATGGCCAATTGGGAAAAACAAGTGGAACAGACCAAAAAACACACGCAGAGCCCAGAAGGGTTCCTATAGAGGACTGCAAAGGCACCAGAAGTTGTGGAACTGGCCCGCCATGCTCACCAGCTGAATGCCATTGCTCCCAGAAGGACACACAGGAGAGGGAGGTGGTTTTAGATGAGAGGAGCAATTTAAGCAGCACATCAAACAACTGTCATTGTCAGAATGTGTAGGGAACGGCGCGCTCTGCTCTTGATCCAGGGGAACTTGAAACCCCTTTTCATTCCAACCACCTTTCTCGAACTCATCATTCTATTCTCAGGTCTCCAAGTGCAGCCCAGCTAGTGACTGAGAATCATCAGATGACAAAAGCCCTTCTCACAATTTTCACTGTACAAGTATCATAAATAGATGTAGCCTGGATGGGTTAGAAAGAGAAACCCATCCTTTACCTCTCACCCTGGAGAAGGAAAAAGACTGAGAGTTTCTACAAGTGCCTTAAGAGACCTGCCAGGAAAGGAACAGTGAGAAATGCTTGGAGCATTTGAAGGGCAGTGCAGTAGTGTCTGTCCCTGAGGCTGGGAAGGGGGGGGGGGATTTTTCCCTTTGGGGAATAACAGATGCTAGCTTTACTTGTGCAGCACCTAGGGCAGGGGCACCACCTCAGAAGCACATACCTGGTCACCTGGCAACCTTAAGGCGTCACCTGGAATTTAGCATTTGGGCTTCAAGCCTCAGCAAAAGCCTTTGTACTCAGCCAGCCCAGAGTAGTATAGCTTTTTGCCTTTAAGTAAGCATTATCTGTGGGGACCAGTGTGGACCTGGAATATCCAAAATTGGGGACAAAACTAGGAAAGGTGTCAAGAAAAAAATAAAGACTAAAATGGGCCCCCAAAATGGTACCAGTTATCTTGTATAAAACGTCATGTGTGTGGTTGTGTGTTACTGGGGATTGAACCCAGGGCTTCATGAATGCTAGGAAGGTACTCTACCATAGAGCTATATCCCCAGCCCCTTATCTAAAACACATTGCATTGCCTTTAAGCAACTCTGTAGATGTAGAGAATAGGTAATATTATAGGTTGAATTGTGTTCCCCTAAAAGATACATTGAAGTCCTAACCCCCAGCACCTCAGAAAGTAACCTATGGAAATACAGTCATTGCAGATTTAATTAGTTAAGACAAGGTCATTCTGGGGTATGGTACTCCTCCATCCCTTATCCAAGGAGGATACTTTCCAAAACCCCCAGTAGATAGTCCTAAATTCTATATCAAGAACTTCCACATTTTCACTTAAAAGAAGCACTTTACAGTTTATCTTTGGCATATCCAAATTGGGTTACTTGAACACAAGCACTGTGATGCCACAACATTTGGTTCAATAATTGAGATGGCTACTTAGTAACCAAAAGGTGGATAGTGTATACAGCATGGATACATTAGACAGATGGATGATTCACATCCCAAGTGGGATGGAGCAGGACAGCATGGGACCGAAAGATTTTCTCACACTACTCAGAAGAGCACACAATTTAAGATTTATATTTATATCTGGAATTTTCCATTTGATATTGAGACATATTTCAGGTAACAAAATCTTAGAAAGCAGAATCATGGTGAAGGGGGAAATACAACATCCCTTAATTCACTCTGACTGGTGTGCTTATAAGAGAAGACACAAGGAGATAATGCTATGTGACAACAAAGGCTGATTGAAGCGCTACAGCTGCAAGTCAAGGAATGCCAAGGATTGCCAGCAACCACCAGAAGCTAGAAGAGGCAAGGTTCCTCCAGCAGGCTCCAGAGGAGCACAGCCCAGCAGGTGCCTTAATTTCAGGTTTCAAGCTTCCAGAATCAAGAGATAATATATTTCTTTAGGGGGGTGGGGCAGGGAAACAAAAACTAGGGATTGAACTCAGGGTCCCCAGCCCTATTTTGTATTTTATTTGGAGACAGGGTCTCACTGAGTTGCACAGAGCCTCACTTTCACTGAGGCTGACTTTGAACTCGAGATCCTCCTGCCTCAGCCTCCTGAGCCTCTAGGATCACAGGCGTGTGCCATGGCACCCAGCAAGAGATAATATATTTTTGTTGTTTTAAACTACCCAATCTGTGGTACTTTATTATACAGGTCATGATACAAATGATCCTACCTGCTGAAATACAAGTGAATTTAGGGTGGTAGAAAAACAGTCGGTCATTGCCCAGTAGATAGTCACCTGTATGTAATCTACTTATAAATTCATTTCAGCATTCCCAGGGGCTTAAATATGTGTGTGGTTTTGAATTCTCCTTTGAACTAGTAGCAACATCTTACTGTTTCCTTGTTGTTTAATAAGTTCAATAAAGTCTTATAGATTGTTCACTTTACCTGAGAGGCATGATTTTACCTTTATTTAAAAATGGTCCTTCAGCAAGAGGAAAGGGTCCTCCAAACATTACCAAAATTAAACTTCCTACCATGGTTTGCAAGGTAAGAATTATTTCTTATAATTTTTGTAAAAAAAATGAAAGCCATGTAACAATGGCTGCACCCAGTGTGGAATAAGATGCACACCGCCTAATGCGGAAACCTTTGGTGCGTTTTCTTTAGATTTGACTCAAAGAACAAAATTGAAAAGAATAATTTCCCTGTTTGTTATCAGCCTTATTTTAAGTCACCTTTATCATCCAAGGCTTCATAGAGTCTCCAATAGGCCAGCCGGAGAGAGACTTTGAAAGAAATGCTCACTGCTGTCCCCAAGGACTCAGAACTGAGTGCTAAATATAACACTCGTCATGGAGGGAGAATTCCAAAAATATTTCCTCAAAAAAAAAAAAAGAAGGGCTGGAGACACACTGCACTAGTTCATAAGGGACTAGCTTGCTGGGGTTTAGTTGTATTATTCTATGAAACTGTTCCCAGGCAAGCAAAGCATTTTAGGAATATCTACACGTCAAAATTCTATACATTATAAAAGCATCATAATGCAATTATGAAATAGAATAGCTTAGAATAAAGAAACTGAACTGAACGTGTAGTACAAAATAAATCACTTTGTCATTCCTGCTGCTATTTTATTTGTTTAAACAAGACAGACAGCAAGTATGCAATTGAAAAAGACTGTTCATCCTTTGGAAATAAAGAAATTACAGTATCCCTAAGCAAGATTACACTTGCTGTAGTATTTTCTGGACTTCTCTTTATATCCCTAGCCCTTTCCCAGGGACACTCTTGAGGATTAGTTTATTACTCCAAGTATCCAGTGCAGCCATATCTTTTTTATTTTATTTTTTTGTACCAGGGATTGAGCTAAGGGGTGCTTAATCACTGAGCCACTCCCAGCCCCTTTTATATTTTATTTAGAGACAGGTTCTCTCTAAGTTGCTCAGGGTCTCACTAAAGTTGCTGAGGCTGGCTTTGAACTTATGATCCTCCTGCCTCAGCCTCCCCAGCTACTGGAATTACAGGTGTGCACCACCATGCCCAGCCATCAGTCATAGTCATTCTATGATCTCCTTTCAAACATAAGCTTTCAAATCATTGTCATAAAATAAACATGCAAATTCATAGTAGAATGACTAGTACACAATGAAAGATCACTTTAGGCAAATTTACAGTTGAATAAGAATAGCTCAATCCATTGGTACCTAAGAAGTATCTTCCATATTCAAGCATCATGTTACTGCTGTGGGCTCCATAATGACACACTCCTGCCCCCGACATAAGCATCCACAGAGCTTCTCTCCTGGGCTCCAGACTCTGAGATTCTAATGCCTGCTCGATGTTTCTGACTCAAATGACTTAACCTCCCCCTACCACACACACACACACAGTTCCTCCACCAGTGTTCCCCTACTCAGTAAATAACATTTACTATCAATTCAGGCACTCAAACCAAAACCTAGGTGTTGTTTGTGATTCTTCTCTTGACTTACCCTCCCTGTCCAACCCCTGTCCAAACTGATAGACTAGTTTGCCTGCTCTGCCTCCAAAACATTCCAAACCCATACAGCTCTCTTCAACTTCTAATCTAAGCCACTGTCATCTTATTTCAGGACTGGAAAAACCCCTCCTGACTGGTCTCTGATTCCCTGATCCACCCCCTGACACACACTCCACTGTCTACAAAAGGGGCAGTCAGAGCAGCCTCCTAAGATCGTAACTCCGATCATAGTGCATGCCTCTGATGACTTCTCACTGCATAGTGACATAAGACCTGACTTCTTGTCTTGATCTCAAGCCCTACAGTATCTGGCCTACTCACCTCTCTAACCTCATTTCCCTTCTTCTTGCCCTTGCAAACTCTGCTCTAGCCACGGTATCTTTCCTTTAGTTCTCTGAATAGACCGAACATCCTGTTTGACCCATTTAGCCTCAGGGCCTTTACACTTGCTGTTCCTTTTGCCTAGAAGGATCTTCCACATTGCTGGCTTCTTTGTATCATTCAATCTTCACCCCAAACATCATGTTCTCAGAGAGGCCTCTTCTAATGAAAAGTCCCCTCCCAGCATGCTCTGCCACAATACCCTTGTCAGTGCCTCCATCACACTTAGCACTAACTTGCCCCCTTGCTGCTATCTATCTTCTCACCTGCCCAACGTCTCCAATAAACACTCACTAGAAGGCAAGCTCTGTGCCAGTAAGGATTTTGCCTGACTGGCTCATAGGTCCATTTCCATTTATGTTAAGCACATAAAACATTCTCAATAAATATTTATTGAATGAATGAGGATGAGAGATAGAAGGTTCAGGGGAGAAATTCTACTCAGCACCTTTCACCTCCCCCTGTAGCCCTTCCCTCTGTGGGGAAGATCAGCCAGTCCTATGTGGAAGAGAGATTCAAATGATAGCTTCCAAGTACAGGTGGTTTTATAAACTACCAGGAAAGAAAACACACTAGATACAGTTCCAAGAAATAGGAAAGTGCGCAGGAAGTGTATCACAAAAGGTTAATAAGAGTCGCACTCGGGATAGAGAAGGAAAGAAAACAACCACTGGGCCCTCACTCCATTTGAGAGTCAGTGAAAAATTCCAGGTACTCCTTGGAAGGCCCCAAAAGGAAGAGTTTGGAAAACAATCCTCGGGGAGTTTTGAGTCTATTTGAACATTATTTATTAAGAGACCTGCAAAAGAAAGTTGTGCAGATCAAACTCACCATTGCAAAGAGGAGTCATGCCTCATTCAACCAGAGAGTCACATTAGGCTACTAAGGCTGCAGGGTGACAGCTTGAGAACTGAAATTCATCCAAAGGAAAAAGGAAAGTGTCCACCTTCAAGAATAAATAAAAATCAAAGAAGGTGATACAACATGATCCTAAAGGCACCTAATATTTTATGTGTGATTTGATGGCCATTTGATTATTACAATGTAAAAAAGTTCTCAGGATGACATTTAAAAAAGCAAATGTTATGGTTTAAATATTAGGTGTCCCTCCAAAGCTCATGTGTGAGACAGTGCAAGAAAGTTTAGTCAGGTACTGTGGCACACTCCTGTAATCCCAACAGCTCTGGAGGCTGAGACAGGAGGATCACAAGTTCAAAGCTAGCCTCAGCAAAAGCAAAATGCTAAGCAACTCAGTGAGACTAAATAAAATACAAAATAGGGCTGGGGATGTGGTTCAGTGGTCAAGTGGTGCCCTGAGTTAAAAAAAAAAAAAAAA
>NW_026000153.1:3154613-3159527 GCF_001458135.2 Marmota marmota marmota
AAAATATATATATATATATATATATATATATATATATATATATATATATATATATATATATATAATACAGAATTGATGGTGATTATAAATAGAGGGTATGAGGTTTCTTTCTGGGGTGATGAAATAGTCTAAAATTGATTGTGGTAATGGTTGCACAATTTTGTGAATACACTAAAAACCACTATACTTTTTAAAAATGAATTGTATGGTATGTGAATTACATCTCAATAAAGCTATTATTTTGTAAAAGGCGGGGGAGAAGAAAGTTTAGAGGTGAAACAATTGGATTATAAGAGCCTTAACCTAATCAGTGCATTAATCCATTAGAATGGATTAACTGGGTGATAACTATAGGCAGGTAGGGTGTGGCTGGAGGAGGTGGGTCTTTGGGGATGTGCCTATTGTCTCTGATTCCCTGCTCCACCCCCTGACACACACTCCACTGACTACAACAGGGGCAGTCAGAGCAGCCTAAACATGCCACAGTACCTGGCTAAACTTTCTTGCACTGTCTCACACATGAGCTTGGGGGGGACATCTAATATTTAAACCATAACATTTGCTTTCCTTTATGTCATCCTGAGCAACGTTTTTACATTGTAATAATCAAATGGCCATCAAATCATACATAAAATATTAGGTATACATTTTGTTACTGGAAAATGGAGTCAGTACCTCTCTCTCTCTCTCTCTCCTCCCCCCCCCTTTCTCTGCTTCCTGGTGTCCAGCCGCTTTCCTCCACCATACCCTTCCGCCATGATATGCTGCCTCCCCTCCAGCCCAGAGCAACATAATCAGCCATCTAAGGACTGAACTCTAAAACCATGAACCCCAAATAAACTTTTCCTGCTTAAATGGTTCTTGTCAGGTCTTTTGGTCATAGCAGCAAAAAGCTGACTAAAACAAGCAAAGAAACTCAGAATTTTCTGCTTTGGTTAAAATAGGAACAGTCCTATTTCCAACTAGCCTGGTGAAAATACCAACTCCAGCAATGACCACCATGATGAGAACAACCAAGGTCATTTGTCCAGAGAAGTCTCCATCCAGTAACAGCACCACAATTCCCTTTGTCATGGTCCTATACACAACAAGAGGCGATACCACTGAACAGTCATGGAAGGACCTCTAAGCCAGTCACACCATAGCTTCTGTCACCTGCTCAAGGCAGGTGACCTGTAGACCTGATAATTGCCCCAAATCATCTATGAAAGTCATTTCAACTTCAGAGGACATGAATCAAGATCCCCCCACCAGAGGTTATTAAAAATTACAGACTGAATCAGAATACAGAGTTGCATATGGCTGAGGACATCTTGGGCCCAGAGTTGGGAGAACATGGAACAAATAGGGACTTTGATGACAATCCTGGGCCAAATCCCAGTTCTGCCACTTATTAGCTGTGTGCCTTGTCAAGTTCCTGAATATCATCATACCACCAATGGTTCATCTCTAAAATGGTGATAGTAATATGGACATCATGGAGCAGAGTGAGGATAAAAACAAGTCACACACATCTATTTATATATGTTTGGGGTTTTTTTGTTTGTTTTTGTTTTTATTTTTTGGTGCTGGGGATTGAACCCAGGGTCTTGTGCATTTGAGGTAAACACTCTACCAACTGAACTATATCCTCAGCCCTTACATCCATTTATTTAAAGTACGATAAAAACTTGCACATAGCAGGGACACATCAAATCCTAGTTCCTTTTTTCCTTCCTTCATGGAGATCAGGACTGGATCCTCCTTTAAACAGTCTAAAAAAAAAAGGATAAGGACAGTAGTTCTCTGACTCCCATTCACCCAATCCACAGATAAACTGTAAAATGATCTCCTAGAGCCATTCAAGGGAAGAAAAGATCAGATTATATCTAAAGAAGGCTTGAGTAGGCCTTGAAAATTCTTGCTGGGAGGATTTTGCTGGGGGCCTAGCGACCTGCTGAGCCCAGCCCTGCTCTGGGGACAATAAACAGGTCAGGCTTGCAGCTCTGTCCTAAAACAGTCCTAATAACAACATCTTTTATAATGAAGTGCCTTCTTTAGACAGGATTCCCAGCACTTATTAAATATTATCTAATTTAATCTTCACAACAATCCTACCAGATGAGAACTATTTGTATCTCTATTTTATAAATAAAGAAACTGAATCTGGTGTGATGACGTGCGCCTATAATCCCAGCTACTCAGGAAGCTGAGCCAGGAGGATCACAAGTTCAAGGCCAACCTGGGCAAGGTGGAAAACCCTGTCTCAAAGTAAAAAAAATAAAAGGGTTATGGGATACTGCTCAACACTAGGTTCCCCTGGGTTCAAGCCCCCATATAGCACAAGAAAAAAAAAAATGAGGCACAGGACTCATGTGACTTGTGTCTGCACCTAGTCTGTTCCCACTCTCCATTCCCAGTTTCACTCTCAGTTTCAAACTCACAGCTTGTCTTCTAGAACCAAGACTCACAACTTTCCAACATTTGTCCAAGTTAGCAAGACCCTTTAAAACTTAAATGCTCATATCTTTGGCCCAACAATTTCTTTACCAGGAATATGCAAAAATAATCACTGACATGTACAAAAAATATTGTAGCACAACCTCACTGCAGCATTGTATCAAAGAGAAAATATTGCACACAAATTCAAATGGCTACCACTATGTGATTGGTTGAATAATTAATGGAGCACCCATGCAATTAGGGTCTCATGTAGGCATGGAAAAGACCTGGGCAGCTCTCTAAGCACTGACCTGGAAAGAGCGTATAATGTATGAATAAAGCAAGAGAAAATACAGCATGTAGAATGATCTTGTTTTCTGTAAAAAATAAAAATTATAATTGTATTATGCAGGATATTCAAAGGGAGAAAAATCTAGAAAAGTACAATCAACTTAGCCTCTGTCATTATTTCTAGAAATTTTGCTTTTCTTTGCATATTTCTTTTATACTTTATTCTTTATAATGAGCATATGTAAACCTTTGTCTAGTTACTTGTTTTGAGCATATATTAATTTTTAGATCAGAAAATATAAAGATATGCATCCTTATACTGGCCTATCATGCGTCCCATTGATCCTGTGATGACTCTATATGTACCCTTTATGTACTCATAAAGCAGGAGAAATGGGTTCAGAGGAAGTTCAGTGAGTTATTCAAGGTCACCAGCTGTCAAAGGACACCCCAGTAATCCAGTCCAGTATCTCTGACCCATGATCTGTGCTTTAGTAAACCATGACCCTGAATTAAGCTTCTAACAATAGCAGGTGCCACCCTTGTTCAAAGTCATGATGCATCTTTGCCAGAACAACTGTACGAGAGTTGTGTGGTTAGACTTCAAGAAAGATGTAAAAGGGCTGGAGGAGATTCAGAGAGAATAATCCCAATAGTCAAGATATGGTGCAAACTCTATACACTGGGCAGAAGAGAGAATTTGGCTTTTTAAAATAATTTTTAAAATAATTAGTTTTAAATCCATAGAATTGCAAAGATGCATAGATCAGAAAACCATTTTCTAAGTCCCTGAACTCTGACATGTGAAGACATGTCTTAAAGTTTGAAAATCTAGGGGCTCAGTACAAAGTGGATATTATCACCTTATTTCAGCTTTGGTGAAATAAGATGAAAACAAATGATTGACATTTATATCAATTCATAAATGATAACTCAAAAACTGTGAATCTGGAAGCCCAGAGCCAGGCCTGCCCTGCCACAAAGCACGACTCAGAGTGACCGCAGAGACAGAACTTGAGGCCATGGGCCACCAATATGAATCAATGCCGCGTTTTTTATGATTTTTTTTATTCCTTTTCCATTCCTTAAAAGCAAGAAGACTTTTTCTAATATTTTAAATGATGTGCTTTGGGTTTCAATTTCTTTCTTCATAATAAATGGTTGTTAGCTGTTTGAATTTACTGTTGTGTTGTTGCTGAAGACAGCATCTTAGGTTCCCCTTCATAATGCCCACCCTTTCACTTTTGGTATCCAGCAAATCTTGTGGCTTTCGGTTGTTCTTCTCTTGGGTATCACTACTGATCAATCGTATTTTCAAAAATTACTCTCAATATTGAATATATCATAGTTAAGAATATCATCATCTGTTTTAGTCAGCTTTTGCTCTGTTGTGACTAAATGACCTGAGCAGCACAACGGTAGAGGAGGAAGAGTTTATTTGAGGGCTCACGGTTTTAGGGGTCTCAATCCATAGAAAGCTGGCTCCATCCCTCAGGACTCCAGGTGAGACAGGGACAACATGGCAGAAGAGTGTGGCAGAGGGAAGCAGCTTATGTGGTGATCAGGAAGCGGAGAAAGGCTCTACTCGCCAGATACAAATACATACCCAAGGTCTGGAGCGCGCCATTTTTTCAATCTTTTTGTAGGCTTCTGTCCTGGATCCGGAGCCCAGGTCTCTGTGCTATGCTGAAGCTGAAAACAAACCCCAGGGAGAACGCTGAGAACCCTGAAAGCCAGGAAATGATTTACTAAATTTCCACTCCTTGAGACCGGAGGAGGAAGCAGCCCGGCGCCAGCCAAGCCAGACCGGAGGAGGAAGCAGCCCGGCGCCAGCCAAGCCAGACCGGAGGAGGAAGCAGCCCGGCGCCAGCCAAGCCAGACCGGAGGAGGAAGCAGCCCGGCGCCAGCCAAGCCAGACCGGAGGAGGAAGCAGCCCGGCGCCAGCCAAGCCAGACCGGAGGAGGAAGCAGCCCGGCGCCAGCCAAGCCAGACCGGAGGAGGAAGCAGCCCGGCGCCAGCCAAGCCAGACCGGAGGAGGAAGCAGCCCGGCGCCAGCCAAGCCAGACCGGAGGAGGAAGCAGCCCGGCGCCAGCCAAGCCAGACCGGAGGAGGAAGCAGCCCGGCGCCAGCCAAGCCAGACCGGAGGAGGAAGCAGCCCGGCGCCAGCCAAGCCAGACCGGAGGAGGAAGCAGCCCGGCGCCA
>NW_026000153.1:3163896-3170304 GCF_001458135.2 Marmota marmota marmota
GGTACACTTGTACATTGCTGGTGGGACTGCAAATTGGTGCGGCCAATTTGGAAAGCAGTATGGAGATTCCTAGAAAATCTGGGAATGGAACCACCATTTGACCCAGCTATTGCCCTTCTCGGACTATTCCCCAAAGACCTTAAAAGAGCGTACTATAGGGATACTGCTACTTCGATGTTCATAGCAGCACAATTCACAATAGCAAGACTGTGGAACCAACCCAGATGCCCTTCAATAGATGAATGGATTAAAAAAATGTGGCATTTATACACAATGGAGTATTACTCAGCACTAAAAAATGACAAAATCATGGAATTTGCAGGGAAATGGATGGCATTAGAGCAGATTATGCTAAGTGAAGCTAGCCAATCCCTAAAAAACAAATGCCAAATGTCTTCTTTGATATAAGGAGAACAACTAAAAACAGAGCAGGGAGGAAGAGCATGAGAAAAAGATTAACATTAAACAGGGACGAGAGGTGGGAGGGAAAGGGAGAGAGAAGGGAAATTGCATGGAAATGGAAGGAGACCCTCATTGTTATACAAAATTACATATAAGAGGATGTGAGGGGAATGGGAAAAAAATCAAGGGAGAGAAATGAATTACAGTAGATGGGGAAGAGAGAGAAGATGGGAGGGGAGGGGAGGGGGAATAGTAGAGGATAGGAAAGGTAGCAGAATACAACAGACACTAGTATGGCAATATGTAAAAACGTGGATGTGTAACCAATGTGATTCTGCAATCTGTATACGGGGTAAAAATGGGAGTTCATAACCCACTTGAATCAAATGTATGAAATATGATATGTCAAGAGCTTTGTAATGTTTTGAACAACCAATAAAAAAAAACAAATATATACCCAAAGCCACACCCCAATTCCCACCTCCTCCAACACAACCTACCACTTCAGGTACCACTCAGCTAATCCCTACTAGAGGATTGGATCACTGATTGGGTTAAGATTCTTACAGCCCAATCATTTCTCCCCTGAACCTTCTTGCATTGTATCACACGTGAGCTTTTGGGGGACACCTCACATCCAAACCAGAACATCACCCTAAAGATTCAGTTTGTGTTTATTGTTATATTCAGCATTTTTATTTAAATAGAATCTAGTTGTAATTAAATCCTTGTATTCCAATATCTATGTCTGGAATTTTCATCTACTAAATGATTATATACTATATGTACTAATATAATAAGTTTTATATTAGCATATGTTAGTATAGTATATAATTATATTAGTGTAATAATTTTTTTTGTACTAGGGGTTTAATCCTGGTGCTTAACCACTGAGCCAATATTCTCAGCCCTTTTTATGTTTTATTTAGCCACAGGGTCTTGCTAAATTTCTTAGGGCCTCATTGAGTTACTGAGACTGGCTTCAAACTTGTTATTCTCCTTCCTCAGTCTCCCAAGTCACTAGGAAATGGACACCACCATGCCCAGCCAGTGTGGGATTTATAGGCCTTAGCATGGGCTCTGACCTAATGGATCAACAGCAGTCTCCATCTAGAATAAAATGAAGGGTCTGCACCCCAGTGATAAATTATTTTAGAAAAATATACTGAGATACAGAGATAAAGAGGGGGAAAGCTTGTCACTAATCCCTCTCCCCACAATCGCTCAACTGTTAGTTTTTCCTTCTTCAATATGTAGAAATAAAGAAAAACACTTTGCATTTTAAGGGTTTTTTTCTTTTTTACCTTGATTCTGCCCAAATTCTCTAAACACAATTGTTTAAATGAAAATTTTGCATGTTACCTTTGCTGTGGAATCCCACAGGGAGCATTGGAGTGCTGGAGTTCAGGCTGGCCTATTGCTCCAGCCTCACCACACTCCACCATACAGCACAATGTACACATAACTGTATGCTCCACATAAAATATATTTAATTGAACCAATTAACAGATGGTAGATAAACAAAATATGCCATATGCGTACAATGGAATATTACTCAACCTGAGAAAGGATGAAGTTTTTGTTTTACAAGATGAAAAAGTTTGGGCTGGGGCTGTAGCTCAGTGGTAGAGTGCTCACCTCACATGCTGTGAGGCACTGGATTCGATCCTCAGCACTACATAAAAATAAATAAATAAAATAAAGATATTCTGTCGATCTATATTTTTAAATATTTTTTAAAAATACTTTGTTAGTTGTAGACAGACACTATACCTTTATTTATTTATTTATTTTTATGTAGTGCTGAGGATTGAACCCAGTGCCTCACAGCATGTGAGGTGAGCACTCTACCACTGAGCTACAACCCCAACCCTAAAAATACATTTTAAAAAAAGATGAAACAGTTTTAAGAGATTAGTTGCACAAAAACAAATATATTTAACTGCTAAAATATACACTTTAAAATGGTAAGGACTGGGGCTGTAGTTCAGTGTAGAGTGCCTACCTTGCTTAGCCTGAGCAAAGCCCTGAATTCAATCTCCAGCACCATAAATACATAAATTAATTAGTAATCAATTAATTAAATGGGTGAAATGATAAATCTTATGTATATTTTCCACAATTTAGATTTTTAAGTATTTTAATGCTCTAGAAGTGGGAAAAGTGTTACCTACACCCTAAGCTGTAGATTCCACGTTTTTTAAAACAGCCACATTAACCATTTGGCTTCCTAAAAAAACTTACATAAAATTAAAGTTTCATGGAGAGGCAAAAGACCCTACTAGTATGCCAGGAGGTTAAAAAAAATGAGTAAGATAGAGAAAAGCTTCTGTGAAAATAAAGCAGGTATCTCTAACAACAACACAAAAAAATCAAATTTAAAAGTATCCATCCAAGACAAGTAGAGTAGAGGAAGGAGAAGATGAGAGGAAGGAAAAGAGGTATTGGGGAATTAAACTGACCAAATTATGTTATGTGCATGCACAAATACATCACAATGTGTTCCACTATTATGTATAACTACAATGCATCAATTTAAAAATTAATTTAAAACCAATAAATAAAAGTATCCTTCTATATTTTGTATATATCAAAAAATTAATAAATCTGAAATTTGTATTTTGAAAGTTAAAGTTACTTGGAGAGGCAAAAGACCCAGAATAGCCAACACAATACTGAAGAACAAGGTTAGAGGATTGACATTTCCCAACTTTAAAACCTACTATTGTTACAATCACTAAGACAGTGCAGTATTGGGGCTGGGACTGGGGCTCAGCAGTAGTGCATTTGCCTAGCATGTGTGAGGCAATTGGGTTCAATTCTTAGCACCACATAAAAATAAATAAATAAAATAAAGGTTTATCAACAACTAAAAATATAATTTTTAAAAACTGTGGTATTGATGAAAGAATAGACAAATAGATCAAGAGAACAGCATAGACACTCCAGAAGTAGTCCTATGCTGAGTTAGTTAACTAATCGTTGATAAAGGAACCAAGGCTAGTCAATGGGGAAAAGTTAGTCTTTTTAATAAATGATGTTAGAACAACTGGACATCCACCTGCAAAAGGTTTACTCTAGACACAGATCTACATGCTTCACACACAAAAAAAAATCAACTCATATACCAAAATGTAAACACAAAACTATAAAACTCCTAGAAGTTAACATAGGAGAAAATGTGGATGACCATGGGTTTTTAGATATACCAAGGTATTGATTTTTTTTAAATCCTCCATTAAATAATTAATAAATAAGCCAGACTTAATTAAAATTTAAAACTTCTGATCTGCAAACAATACTATCAAGAGAATGAAAAGACAAGTGATAGAGTAGAAGAAAATATTTGCGAAAGATATATCTGACAAAGCACTGTTATTTAAAAGTTATAAAGAACTTTTAAAACTCAAAAACAAGAAAATGAACAGCCTAATGTAAAAATGAATTAAAAATTAGAAAAGACATCTTGCCAGAGAAGATACATGGATAGCAAATAAGCACATTAATAAATTCTCAACATCATGTTTCATTAGGAAATTGCAAATTCATCTAACAATTGGATACTACTACAATTCCATTAGAATGGCCAAAATCTAGAATATTGACAATACTAAATGCTAGCAAGGATATGAAACAAAAGGGACTCTCATTGCTGGTAGAAATTCAAACTAGTACAGCCACTTTAAAGGCAGGTTGGCCGTTTCCTACAAAACTAAACATACTCTTACCATGAAATCCTATAGCTGTGCTCCCTCATGTTTACCCAAATGAGTTGGAAGTTTGTGTTCATAAAAATCCTGTGTACATATGTTTACAGCAGCTGTATTCATTACCGCCAAAACTTGGAAGCAACCAAGATGTCCTTCGGTAGGTGAATGGATAAATAAACTATGGTACATACATCCAGTTAATAGAATATTCTTTAGTACTAGAAAGAAATGAGCTGCCAAGCTAGAAAAAGACATGGAGAAACTTAAATGTATTTTACTAAATGAAAGAAGTCAATCTGAAAAGGCTACATACTATATGGGTCTGACTAATGGCACTCTACAAAAGGCAAAATTATAGAGACACAAAGATCAGTTGCTGGGGGTTGGGAGAGAGAGGGGTAAACAGGTGGAGCACAGGGAATTTTGAAGTCTCTGAAACTATTCTATAATACTGTAATGGTGGATATATGTCATTTGTACATTTATCAAAACCCACAGAATATACAACACCAAGAGTGAGTGCTAAATTGAACTGGACTTTGGGTGATAATGTTGGGTCAGTGTATGTTCATTGATTGTAACAAATGTACCACTTTAGATCTTGACAGACAGGGAGAATAGGAGGCAGTTGGGGTAGATTTTTCAAATCTTCCTGCTTTACTTTCTGATTATCACAACCAACTTAGCTAAAAGCCACCAGCGATATACATGCACCACCTGAATGCTGTGCTGCCTTGACATTTCCTTTGCCAAATTAATTAGTACATCACTTTTAAATTCAGCCTCACACAAAGCCTCACACATGGGCAAAATGTAGAAACTTCTTTGCCAGAACATAATTTCCAGTAGAGTCCTCCTCCTCTAAAACCTCATAAACCCTGTCTTTATGAGGTCCACCATCGTCTGGTTGAGCTCCCACAAGAATCACCCATTAAACTCCAGTTAACAACATTCTAAAGTTTTTCCAACTTGCAACTCTAAACTTTTCGAAATTCCTCCCACAAACTCCAAAGACTTCTAAAAGTTTCTGAACCACAAGGTCAGTTTAGTCATGGCAATGACCTCATTTCTCAGTACCAATTTCTGTTTTAGTCAGTTTTTGCGTTACTGTGACCAAAATACTTGACAAAAACAATTTAGAAGAGAGAAAGTTCATTTTTGCTCCTGGCTTTAGAGTTTCAATCCATGGTCAGTCCACTCCATACCTCTAGGTCCAAAGTGAGGTAGAACATCGTGGTGGAAGGACAAGGTGAAGGAAAAGCAGCTCAGGACATGGCAACCACCAGGCAGAAGGAGAGTCCTATTCCCCAGGGACAAACTATAAACCCCAAAGACACATCCCAATGACTTGCTTCCTCTAGCTATACCCTACCTAACATTTACCATCTAGTTAATCCATGCCGCTGATTAGATTAAGGTTCTCATAACCTAATTGCTTCACCTCTAGATATTCTTGTACTGCTTCACACATGAGTTTTGGGGGGATGCTGAGGGCCCCAGCCGAGTCGGAATGACGCATGGCATTTTTGCCAGAACGGAGTGGTTGAGAGGTGACTCCAGCAAGCCATTGAGATGATAATGGTTATGTTAAGCTGTGTATTCAATTGTATATTAGACCCCTGCTGTCCGCCTCAGCCTGCTACTTTGGAGTTCTCGCGGGGATTCCCGGAGAGTTCCCATTGGTTGGGGAAGTGCCGGAGGAGGGATTTCCAGTTGGTGTGGTGTGTCCCGGGAGAAGGCCGCGTGCATGGCATTCGCGGGAGTGCGGAGAATAAAGGAATTCCTGTTTTGAACCTACAAGGCTGTGTGGCGGCTCGGTTATTTTGTGCCCAGCCAGACTGCGGCAGAGGGACACCACATATCTAACCCATAACATCCCCTATGTGACCTAGTTTCACATCTCAAAGAATAAAAAAAAAAAAAGCCTAGTCTTTATGTCTATCACCAAAGTTAAAAATAATATGTACAGTCATACTATGTAGCTGTTATAAAGAAGATATTAAATAGGTGATAGTGGTTAACCAAACTCTTGAGACCACTTTTATTTGAGTCTTGATGTAAACAAGTCTGGATGGCGCCTGGCAAAATGCCAGAGGGAGTGGTTTGTGAAGTAACACCAGCAAGCCATTAAGTGTGGAGATTCCTTATTGGTTGACTGCTGTATCTAGTTTATGCTAATTAAGATAAGCTGTGTGGAATGTATAAATATCGCTCCTGTCCTACAATAAACGGCTCCCACTCCTGCTGTATCAACATACACAAGTTGCTCGTCACCCCCCGGTTATTTTGCTGCTGA
>NW_026000153.1:3171707-3224131 GCF_001458135.2 Marmota marmota marmota
AGATGGACATCATATCCTAGCTACAATAGTGTAGAGCTGAATAGTTGTGACAGGGACTACATGGCCTTCAAAACCTAAAACAGTCACTCTCTTGCCCTTTGATGGAAAATTTATTAATCTCTCTGATTTAAGAAATAGAAAGTCACCTTTTTTTTAAGACTTGAAGCCAGGCATTGTGGCATACACCTTAATCCCAGTGATAGGGAGACTGAGGCAGGAAGATTTCAAATTCAAAGCCAGCCTCAGCAACTTAGCAAGGCCCAAGCCAACTCAGTGAGACCCTGTCTCTAAATAAAACACAAAAAGGGCTGGGAATGTGGCTCAGTGGTTAAGCACTTCTGGATAATCCCCAGTACTAATTTTTTTTTTAATGAAAAGTGAAAGTGAATTTTATTCTTTAATAAGATGTGATTTTAAAAATTTATTTATTTACTCTAATTTGTTATACATGACAGCAGAATGCATTTTAATTCATAGTATACATATAGAGCACAATTTTTCATGTCTCTGGTTGTCCACAAAGTAGAGTCACATCATTCATGTCTTCATACATGTACTTAGGATATGATGTCCATCTCATTCCGCCATCTTTCCTAACTCTATGCCCCCTCCCTTCCCCTCCCTCTCCTTTGCCCTATCTAAAGTTCCTCCATTCTCCCATGCTCCACTCCCATCCCCATTATAGATCAGCATCCACATATCAGAGAAAACACCTTTGGTGTTTTGGGATTGGCTCATTTCACTTAGCATAATATTCTCCAATGCCATCCACTTACCTTCAAATGCATGATTTTATTCTCTTCTAATGCTGAGTAATATTCCATTGTGTATATATACCACAGTTTCTTTGTCCATTTATCTACACCTAGGTTGGGCATCTAGGTTGGTTCCACAATTTAGCTATTGTGAATTGTGCTGCAATAAACATTGATGTGGCTGTGTCCCTGTAGTATGCTGTTTTTAAGTCCTCTGGATATAGACTGAGGAGTGGGATAGCTGGGTCAAATAGTGGTATAATTTCAAGTTTTCCAAGGAATCTCCAATACTGCTTTCCATATTGGTTGCACCAATTTACAGTCCCACCAGCAATGTATGAGTGTGCCTTTTCCCCCACATCCTTACCAACACTTATTGTTGTTTGGATTCTTAATAGCTGCCATTCTGACTGGAGTGAGATGAAATTTTAGAGTAGTTTTGATTTGAATTTCTCTAATTGCTAGAGATGTTGAACTTTTTTTATGTATTTGTTGATTGTTCTGAAAAGTATCTGTTCTCTTCCTTGGCCCATTTACTGATTGGGCTGTTTTGGTTTTTTTGTTTGTTTGTTTGTTTGTTTGTTTGTTTTTGATGTTCAGTTTTTCAAGTTCTTTATATATCTTAGAGATGATTGCTCTATCTGATGTGCATGCAGTAAAAATTCACTCCCATTCTGTAAGCTATCTATTCACCTCACCGATTGTTTCTTTTGCTGAGAAGATGCTTTTCAGTTTGAATCCATTCCATTTATTGATACTTGATTTTATTTCTTGTGCTATAGGAGTCTTGTTAAGGAAGTTAGGGCCTAATCTGATATGATGAAGATTTGGGCCTATTTTTTCTTCTATTAGGCACAGGGTTTCTGGTTTAATTCCTAGGTCCTTGATCCACTTTGAGTTGAGTTTTGTGCATGGTGAGATATAGAGGTTTAATTTAATTTTGCTGCATATGGATTTCCAGCACCGTATGTCGAAGAGGCTTTTCTCCAATATATGTTTTTGGCAACTTTGTCTACTATAAGGTAACTGTATTTATGTGGGTTTGTCTCTGTGTCCTCTATTCTGTACCATTGTTCTACAAGTCTATTTTGGTGCCAATACCATGCCACTGTAGTATAGTTTAAGGTCTGATATAGTGATGCCACCTGCTTCACTCTTCCTGCTAAGGATTGCTTTGGCTATTCGTGGTCTCTTATTTTTCCAGATGAATTTCATGATTGTTTTTTCTATTTGTATGAGGTATGTCATTGGGATTTTTATTGGGATTGCATTGAATCTGTATAGTACTTTTAGTAGTATGGCTATTTTGGACAATGTTAATTCTGCCTATCCAAGAACAAGGGAGATCTTTCCACCTTCTAAGGTCTTCTTTAATTTCTTTCTTTAGCATTCTATAGTTTTCATTGTAGAGGTCTTTCACCTTTTTTGTTGATTCCCAAGTATCTTAAAAAATAAAAATAAATTACCTTTGAAGCCTTGGGGTGTTATCCCTAATTGTTCTTCCCTCCCTCTCTTCTTCCCTCCCTCCCTCTTTCCTTTCCCACAAAGAGGGACTCTTTACTACTCTTATGACCTTGTATACTTTTGAGCTTTCATGTCTGCATCCTAAATGAAACATTGCTTGGCTTTGCCTGTTTTCCAACTTCAGATGAAAGGACAGGGTGTGCCTTTTCTCCCTCATGCTGTGACTTCCTCTTCTCGCTCATTGATGTTTCTGGGATCTATCCATCCTGGCTGTGTAGGTGCGGTTTATTCATCTCACTTCTTTGCTGAATGGTGTCATATTGCATGTGTATACCACAACTGAATTTCTCCATTCTCATGTTGATGGTCATTTGAACTGTCTGCAAATTTTCACTTTGAATATTCATATGCAGGTGCTTGAGTTTTTCAAGGTCTAGGAGTGAAATCAGGGGGGTGTGGACATTGTTGAACTCCTTTTTATATGTCTATTGGCCATTCATGTTTTCTTCTGTAGAATTTCTGTTTGTATTCTGTATCTATTTTTCTATTGGGTCCTTTTGACTTTCATTTTTCTTTTCTTAGGCATACTCTGTATACTCTGGATACTAATATTATGTCAATTATATGCATGCAATTATCTTCTTTGTAGCCTGTCTTCAATCTCTATATGGAATCATTTTTTGCCCCCTCCAGTACTAGGGATTAAATCCAGAACTCTCTATAGATATTATTTAATATAAGGTCTTAACATCAGTGGGGTAACACATATTTATTTTATCTTTTCTAGCATGGTTATTTAATGGAGAAAATATTTTTCAATTAACTTTTTGGGGTTTTTGGTTTGTTTGTTGTTTGGGGGCTTTGTTTGTTTGTTTGTTTGGGGTACAAGGGATTGAGCCCAGGAGCACTTAGCCACAGAGTCACATCCCCAGCCCTTTTGTTATGTTTTATTTTGAGACAGGTTCTTGCAAAACTGCTGATACTTGTCTTGAACTTGAAATCCTCCTGCCTCAGCTTCCGAAACTGTTAGGATTACAAGCGTGCACCACATGCTCAGTTAACTCTTTGATGCATCTCTCTTAACTGGTAAATGGGTTTTTTTCCTATAGCGTGCATGTCATCATGGTTAAGCCATGAGACTTCGTGTCCCAGAGAAGAGAAAAGGGCAAGTTCTGCCCTGGGTAGAAGAAAATGAGAAATGAGAGCAACAGAGGAAGATCTAGAAAGAAGGAGGCAGAGAGAAGACTCCAGCAGAAGTCTCTCTCAGAGTCAGCACTGCCCCCTTGCTGGGTCTTGCACTGTTCATAAGAGCATAAAACAGAGCAGAGGAGCTGGAGGAAGACACACGAGGTTTATGCCACTGCTTCCATGGACCTGGAGGACAAGATTGCCTCACAGAGGATTCCTTTGCCAAGATGGGGCAGAGAGAGTTCTAAATATGTCCCTTGCAGCATGAAAGGGATTCCGAGGACCCTTTCAGACTCTTCCAATGTGTAACACAGAAGCTAGTTCAGCACCAAGGACTCACAGGATTGTCACAGATAGGGCTGACATGGCTGGCATTGAAGTAGCCCATAGCAGAGACCATAGAATGGACTTTCCAGGCCAGGAATGGATGGAATATATGGGAGAGAATGAGAGTATCTGCAGAGCTAGCAAGGCCCCCGCAGCACTCAATCAGCAGAAGTCCACCACCTCCCGATCAGGCCAAGATACAGCAGAATTCTGATGCCAGCAGAATCCCTGGTGACAAAGTGAACAACACAATTCTGAAGAGGCTGGCTAGCATGAACAGGCAACAGTGCAAGGACTGTCACCTAAACCAGCATCCTCCCATAGCCTGGAAGGCAGGAAGCCTTCCCTATACCTGCCAAATTTGGGGAGGGAGAGGGGAGGAAGGCCTTGAAAGGAAAGAAGCAGCTGATAAGGGAATATGAGTCTTGAACTTGATCTGACTAAAGACAAAGCCAGGCAGACTCAAGTCTGAAGTATGTTTCATTGGCAAGTTTAAGTCACTCCTCCTCTCCCAGGCACTCAACAATCACTGTCAAGATGGGGCCTTAGACTAAGATGAGGGTCGTTAAGGAAAATAAAGGAATGCTACTTTGTCTCTATTGCACATTTGTTGAGATTTGATGGACATTTCTATTCTTCTACTCTGCTTCGGTGGTTATTATTATTATGATCCTTAAAGTACCTCCCATTCTCTTCGTGTCCTTGAAGTTCATTACCCCTCCTGGTGAGGCCTGCTAAGGCATCAATGCAGTGGCCTCCACTGTTGTCATTCTGTTGGAAGTATGTGGGTCATATACTTAAAAAAAAAGTTACAATATAATCTAAATATAGTAATAGAGCTTTGTACAACATTCATAAAGTCCGTAGAAGAAATTAGCTATGTATATACTTTTCTCTTGCTGTGTAGCAATAGTATCACAAATGTAGCAGCTTAAACCCATACACATTTATTATCTCTCAATCTATGAGAATTTATGGCTCCAGAACCCACACATGGCTTACTTGGGTCCTCTCTAAGGGTTCAATCAAGGTATCGCCAGGGCTGAGTCTTCATCTGAAAGCTCAGTTGTGGAAGGCTGCACTTCTAAGCTGAAGTGGTTCTTGTCAGCATCTCATTCTGTGTTGGCTGTTGGGCAGAGGGCCTCAGTTCCTCACTGACTGTCAGCCAAAGGTCACCCTCAGTTCTTTGCCACATGGGCCTCCTCTGGATGGTTGCTTTCTTCATCAAAACCAGCAAATAAGAGAGTTTCTCAGAAAGACAGATGGTATAGTCTCATGTAGTGTGGCCATGGAAGTGGCATCCACCACCTTGGCAATATTTTATTTGTTAGAAGCAGGTCACAGGTCCTGCCTTCACTCAAGGGTGGGAATTACAGAAAGGTGTGAATACCAGGAGACAGGATCAAGGGAACAACCTTCAAGTCTGTCTACCAAATTATGTGAGGTAGATGGGTGGGAAAGAACAGGCCAGATGTCACTTTTCAGAGGAGACACAATCAGAGCTGGCTTCTGAAAAAGAGTAAGAACCCCAGAATTGCTTGGCAGCCCTAGAACCTAGCCAGCGTCTAACACTATAGGAGGCAAAAATAAATGTGAATGACAAGATTGACATCCAAAGAAAAAACAACGGGTCACCCCAATGAGGAAGAAGATAATTTTTATATAAGACAAAAACAAGACTAACAGTTGTCGGATCTCAGATCTCATCTCCAAAGCAGGAAGCAATACTAAAGATCTTCCAACAGAACAACAGTGGAGGCCACTGCATTGATGCCTCAGCGGCCTCCCAGGGAAAGGTAATGAACTTCAAGGACACGAAGAGGACGGGAGATGATCTAATACAGGAAGCTCCCCAATACTATATTTATACAAATGATAAATAGGTTTCCAGAAAGGAGAAACCAACTAACGCTAATGACTATGGAAATAAATAATATTAGAACTTTCCTCTGCAGCGGCATCTTTCATCTGGGATCCTAAAAAGCTTTAAGAGTAATTAAATTTGGGTGCTGCATACCAGTCAGACCTTTAAAAAAAAAACCTAAAATATGGGTTTTATGTCCTTCAGCATAAGGCATACTTAATTCTTTTACAGATAATGAAATGAAACCTGGATATTATTGTCTTTTGAAGAATGTTTTGTAATTGTTTCTAAGGTTCTAAATGCATTATTAGCTGAGTCTAAGGAAACGCAGGGGCGTGGCCACACTGCTTTCTGCACATTAGGAAAGAGGCAGCAACTTTAACCCAGGCAGAGTGTGGGGAGAGCCCATCCTGATGGAAAACCTCCATGAGTGACAGACAGCAAACTGCTGGCCCAGAGGCTGAGAAGGGCAGAAGTTGGAGCTGCAGTTTTCCTATGCTGGGAGCCCAGGGAGGTCCGTACCTCTACATTTGGAAAATGGTTTGGAGCAAAATAAGGCGTGATAATGACTTACTGTAGCACAACTACATTGTGCAACATTGGTAGACAATTGAAGTGGGTGGCATTCTCAGAAACAGTGGATAAAAATGTGCAGGGGCCAGGGTGTCCGGGGACAATTAGTTTTCCCTCCCTCAGCAAACTTGATTATTTCTATTCTCCATCACATGGTTTAACAGAAGCCTGCAGTGATTCCAAATAAATGAAATGGGTACAAACCCATATAGCTTGGGGAACAAATGAATTAGGATTATGGTGAAGTTTTGGCAACAGATTAGTATATTTGAATATATTTGACATTAGGGGGTATCAGTCAGCAAGTGGATAGTAACAGCAAGCTTGTGAAGATGACACAAATGTCATTGTAAAGCATCCAGTAGGTATCAAGCCCCTTTCTGGTGAAATATTGTGGGCGTACTTCTGCATCTCTGTTTATCATATCATTTCATGTGAGAAAGAAGTCAGTTCCCTTTTGGTTGTGTTGGAGTAAGCAACTATTCCTGGTTGATGGGCTCAGCATGCTCCAAATCCTGACTTCTTACCTTTTATATAAAATGACATTCCTGGTAACAATGGAGAATCCACTGTACCCTGGGTGTGTCTATGGGAAGCCTGCATCTCAAAGGGACATTAACACCCCTGCTGAACCACTCTAGAAAGCAACATAGAGACTTCTCAGAATACTTGGAATGGAACCACCATTTGACCCAGCATATACCCAGAGATCTTAAAAATCAGCGTACTACAGTGACACAGCAATATCAATGTTTACAATAACTAAGCTGTGGAACCAACCTAGGTGCCCTTCACAAATGAATGAATAAAGAAGATATTACCATATGCACAATGGAATATTACTCAGACATAAAGAAGAATGAAATTATGGCATTTGCGAGTAAATGGATGGAACTAGAGATGATCGGGCTAAGTGAAATAAGCCAATCCCAAAAAACCAAAGGCTTAATGTCCTCTCTGATATGCAGATGCTGACTCACAATAGGCAAGGGGGAGGGAGGAGTGGAAGTTCATCGGATTGGACAGGGGCCAGTGAGAGAAGGGAGGGGACATGGGAACGGGAAAGACAATAGAATGAATCAGACATAACTTTCCCACGTTCATATATGAATACAAAACCAGTAACTCCACATCATGTACAACCACAAAAATGGAAAATTTTACTCCTCGTATGTATAATTGTCAAAATATATTCTACTGTCACTACATTGACACAATGGAATATTACTCAGCATTAAAAGAGAATAAAATTATGGCATTTGCAGGTAAATGGATGGAGTTGGAGAATATAATGCTAAGTGAAGTTAGCCAATCCCAAAGACCAAAAACCAAATGTTCTTTCTGATAAATGGATGCTGATCCATAATGGGGGTTGGCGGAGAGGAGCCTGGGAGGAATGGAGGAACTTTTATTGGGCAAAAGGGAGGGAGGAGAAGGGAGGGTATGAGGGCAGGAAAGACGTGGAATGAGATGAGCATCATTACCCTAGGTACATGTATGACTGCACCTGTGGTGCGACTCTACATTGTGTACAACCAGAGAAATGAAAAGTTGTGCTCCATTTGTGTACAATGAATCAAAATCCAATCTACTATCATGGATAACTAATTAGAACAAATAAATAAATAAATAAAAACACTTTCTACTGGCTTGAATAACTAAAAAGAACAAATGAAAAAAAATTTAACAAAACACCACTGCTGAGAATCTTAACAGATCAGATGAGAATTAGGAAGTTTCATCCCCAAACCCAAGTCTCCTGTGCTCCCTGACATTTTTCTGCTCCTCTTTCCAGATGTGTGAACCACTTCGCTGTGTCAGCAGCAGGACATGGAGACAGTTTTCAGTGCCCAATTTTCCAAAAAACAGCACAAGAGCCATCATGTGAACACGTGCAAAGCACAAAGCTCCTTGACCATCGTTCTGTTCAGAACAGGGCTGCATCACACCTGTAAAAAGGTTCATGAACTTGGGAGCTTGAGGGACGACTTTCACTGTATATGAGGAGGGTCCAAAAAATTTGAGGAAAATACACAGCACTCACGTGCTCACTTGCACTAGGAGAAATTACTTTTGAGCTAGTAAACTAAAAAAAATCTGAAGGAATATTCCTGAAGATTGGACAAGCAGAGAATTATGAACAGGGAAAGATGCTGAGGGAAGGTTCATCCAATGACCTTCATTTGACTTATCAATATGGAGTTCAGACTGGGCATCTGGTACACAAAGACAGGGGAACCAACACTTCCAGACGGGTTACTCTTCTCTTTAGCCCCAGGCCCATACCTGTCTTCAAAATGTCTAAGTCCTATTTGTTCTAACATGACCACCTTCTACTGACACTTTCCCCAAGATTTTTATTTTTCATAAGTGACCCACCTTAATCTGAACACCCTAGTCCTTTCATATATACCTCCCTGGAGATAATCATCCTGATGTTTATTTTATGTTAGCAATTCATATACATGCCATATCCTCTTTTGAGTAACTTGGGGAACCTGGTACTGTGCCTTACACCTTGGAAAACTGAATGGGTAAATAGTCATTTAATACATTTTTAAAATACACTGACCTTGAGATATGAGGTCATCTGAACAATTTTGATTGTCACTGAGACTGATATTTATATACATGCCATATCTGACCTCAACAAAGAAAAAAAAAAATACACTGACCTACCCTCTAACCTGCTCCAGATCTCAACACCTTCGTGTTCAGGAGGGCTGCTATATTGATAAACTATTTCAGACATACCATGACGTTCTTTCTAGACACTAGATTTTTTACAGCCAAACTACAGAACAATTTCAATTGTTAAATATGGGCTGTTCAGGGGCTGGAGTTGTGGTTCAGCGGTAGACTGCTTGCCTAGCATGTTTGAGGCACTGGGTTTGATTCTCAGCACTGCGTATAAATAAATTTTAAAAAATAAAGGTCCATTGACAACTAAAAAACATCTTTTTAAAAAAAATGGGCTGTTCAAGGCACTTCACGGAAGAAGAAATGCAAATGGTCCACAAATATGTGAAAAAAAATGTTCAACATCTCTAGCAATTAGATAAATACAAATTAAAACTATACTGAGATTTCATCTCACTCCAGTCAGAAGGGCAGTCATCAAGAGTTCAAGTAACAATAAATATTGGTTGAGGTAAAAAGGTACACTCAAACATTGCTGGCAGGACTACAAATTGGTACAATCACTCTGAAAAGCAGTATGGAGATTCCTCAGAAAATTTGAAATAGAACTACTATTTGACTCAGTTATCCCACTCCTTGGCATATACCCAAAGGACTTAAAATCAGCATACTATAGTGATACAGCCACATCAATGTTTATAGAAGCCCAATTTATAATAGCTAAGCTATGGAACTAATGTAGGTCCCTTCAACAGACAAATGGATAGAGAGAATGTGGTATATATACACAATGGAATATTACTCAGCCATAAAGAAGAATGAAATTATGGTATTTGCCAGTAAATGGATGGAACTAGAGACTATTGTGCTAAGTGAAATAAGCCAGTCCCAAAAAAACAAAGGCTGAATGTTCTCTCTGATATGTGGATGCTAACACACAACAAGGTGAGGGATAGAAGTCCTTGGATTAGACAAAGGGGAATGAAGGAAAGGGACAGGGATAGGAATAGAAAAGACAGTAGAATGAATTGGACATAAACTCCACATCATGTACAACCACAAGAATGGGATCCTAATTAGAATAAGTTATACTCCATGTAAGTATAACACGTCATGTATATCTAAAGAGAACAAATTTTAAAAATGGATTGTTCGGTGACACTTATTTTCTGCAATAACTGAGTCTAGGTCACAGGCATTAGCTTTAAATGATTCTGTGCCTCTTTCAAGTGTGCAACATGCTACACACAGTGTCATATGCTCTCGGAGGACAGGACTGGTGCCTATTGTGTTGATTGTGGCCCGTACATATCACCTGGTAAGAATCTCTGCCCACACTGGGCTCCATTATTAATTGACTAAGCACATGCCTAATTTTAACGCAGTCATGTCTGAAGCTCTCTGTTCTAAGGAATCTGTTTAAACAACACCTGCTGAATTAGGTCCCCAGACTCACGCACGCTTTGCTTCTTCAGTGCCTCTGAGCCATCAGGTTCATTTCCCCTGCCTACATTCAGCAATTTCCATTTTTTTTTTCCAGAAAGAAAGAAAAATATCTGAGCTGGTTGGTTTACTGTTTGAAAACTGAAGGTTGCGATGAAGGATTCTGTTTGTTAAAAACACCCTGCTAGCAGCCTTCTCCATGGGGTCAGTCTCCATTCCCACGAGTTCTCTGCTCCTTCCTTATAAGAATCCATTTACTCTGGTTCATTTACAGAAGGTTACTGTGGTTTTTCCAGGAAACTCCTGTCTGACGAGGGAGGCAAATTTTCTTGGGTACAGAATTAAGGAGCATTTGTACAGAAACAGACGTGAGTAACAGCATATAAAGCATATTAATGCCCTGACAACTCTACCTGGACCTTCCCAACAACAGTTAAGTGTTGCCAAACTAGGTCCACTCTGTGTTGGCAGAGTGGCAGCCATGATATATAGTTCTTTTTGTCTTGGCAATGAGTCTGACACTCCTGCCAGAATCTACTCTAAAGGAAATGAGCAAGAGACAATAAGTGCATTCAAACGCAGGAGCGATTCCTTCCAGTGGGGATTTTTTCAATTTCTAAATTGATACAAACTTTAAAACCACCCTATTTTAAATAGTGTTTTCCAAAAGAAGATATTGTATTTAACAATGTATTTAGGACATCTGTCCCCAACAAGATATATTACAGTGCCAGGTTACGGAGGAGCAGTTGTCCAAGAAAGAGGGAGGAGAGGCAGAGACAGAGAGGGGCGTCTCCTTTGCAGGATCTAAACACACAATAGAATTGATTGGCTTCATTCGATTGGTTGTTTAATCTGTGGAGCTTAAAAGGCTTGCATAAGCTTTCATCCCTGTTGCTCTTGTTCTGCTGGTTCCATACATTTTACTCTGACAATGTGTCTTTTTGAGTGAAGAAAAAAAGGAACGTTTCTAGTCGCAAAACTTACACCCTTCAAAACCAACAAATCCTTGAAGGACCACCTATAAAAAGTAAAACTTGTTTGTTAACACCAAGTTCAATATTTGCCTGGGTTGCACAATCCCACGTGGAGGTAAAAAGCAGGGAGGTGGTTATATTTCTGGTTTTATAAGGCAGAATTTCAGGCAAACTGCTATGAAGGTGCTTGTGTAGTCTTCTGAATTCCAGGGAGTTGAAGAGCCCCCTGCTGGCTGAAGGAGGAAGAGACCTGGACAGACGCCACGGAGGTCATTTTGAGACTTCCCCATTTCCCTCCGTTCATTCATGCATGCACCGAATACTGATGGGGGCTCCCTGTGTGTTGGGCAGTGTTCTGAGCTCTGACGATAGTATAATAAAGTCAAGATCTTGACAACAAAAAAGGGAGAAACGAGAACTATAAAATATGTCAAATAGAGATGGATCCTACCAGAAGAACTATAAATCCTAACAGGAAAGAGAGAATAATGGGAGGAGAGGGCTATTTCAGACAGAAGACCAGATCTTTGAACCAAATGAAGGAGGCAGAGGAAGACCTGTGGGAAGAGGATCCAGGCAAAGGGTGGGGCAAGTGAGAGGGCTCTGTAGGAGGTCCTGGAGCAGATTAGCAGCACAGAGGGCCAGGGTGGCCCAGGAGAATAGAAAGGAGCCCAGTGACGCAGTCTTACATGGCATGAGTTTGGGATTTGGTAGGAATCCACTGAAAAGACCTGAACAGGGAATTAACTAAATCTTCTTTGCATTTTAAATGGGCCATTCTGTGTGCAGCAAGGCCTAGGAACAGCCAGTGTGGAATCTGAGAGGCTCTCAATGTAGAATTTCAAATAATTCATCAACGAATTTCACCAGTGAAGTTCAAAGAAGAATAAGACAGGGCCTCTGCCCTCAGAGAGCTTGCAATCACCTTGGGGAAAGAAGATGAGATTCTCCTCAAATTAAACTTAGAAGAGATAAGAGGCAGTGAGTGATTGCTAAGACTTGTGTAAGAGATGGGTAATGATGAAGATGTCACCAGCCAAGTGCCTGCTTGAGGCAATTTAGCTTAATGTTAAGAACACAAGCTCTAGAGCCAAGCTATTGGGGTTCATAGCTATTGGGGTACCATTATTCACTGTGTGAACTCAGGCATGATTTAACCCTTCTGCCGCAGTTTTCTGTCTGTAGGATGGGTCTAAAAATAGTACCTCCTTTGTAGGATAGTAATGGGGAATAAATGTGTTAATGTTATATTGCATAAAGTGCTTAGGTCAGTGCCAGTTGCTTCATAAATACCACATAAATGGTAAGGAGGGCTCCAAAGACACTGTTACTTTCTTCCTGCAGCCATCCAAATGTGATGTGATAATGACTTCAGCAATTTCAGTTGTAGAAATAGAAACAAAGGGGCAGATACTTCTGACAGATGAATTTGAAAGGTTTAGGGCCAATAAGATGGTAAATGTGGTTCAAGATGAACTTGAGGTCTCAAGCATATGGAGAAAAAAAGAGAAGTCGGGAGAACTGGTTTGAGAAACAGGGCAATTTCGATTTGAGGCATGCTGAGCTTGAAATTAGAAATTTCGAGCAATTAGAAATGCCATGCTGGAGCTCAGAAAGAGATTAAGAGTCTCCTGATGGATTTGGAACCCCTTCCTGTGGGAAATATCTTTGAAGCATGGAAGTGGCTGGAAGAACCAAGAGAGGAGTGGCTGAAAGAAGAAATCTGGAGCGGTAGAACTCTTGCCTAGTATGTGCAAGGCCTCAGGTTCAATTCCCAGTGTGGGGGTCGAGGGACTCTAAGAATGACATTCAGTAGATATGATCATAGTCAAAAATTAGAAAAGGGGCTGGGATTGTGGCTCAGTGGTAGAGCATTTGCCTAGATGTGTGAGGCACTGGGTTTGATTTTCAGTACCACATATTAGTAAATAAATAAAATAAAGTCTTACCAAAAACTTTTTTTAAAAGTATTTTAAAAAATTAGAAAAGAAGCCAAAGAAAGAGAAGAATCAGGATGTTAGGAAGTGAAGTGTATCATTTAGTGAGAATATTGAGAAAGATGAGGAAGTCAAATGCTACTAAGAGATGAAGAATGACTAAGGATGCTTTTGGGTGGAGATAATTATGAAATCATTGATGCAGTCTGTGGAGTTTCACAAGTGCAATTTATCCTAAGGGCCTCTACTAAGTGTCTATCACAGAGATTGTGCTATGCTGTGCCATTGTTACCGCTGTTGACCGGTGATGAGTCCTTGCTTCCCCAATGTTGAAGAATAACACCAAAGAAGCACGCCGAGGCAAGGTCAGAGTAGAAATTAGAAGTTTATTAAAGGACAGCAGAAAAGACTTCTCCTGGAGGAAGAAGGGGACCCAAGAGGTGGAATCCGTGGAAGTGCGGTTGTCTCCCCTTTTTATAGTTTTGGTGATGGAATGTAAGGGGGAAGGGTTAGGACACAGGTGGGCCAAATGGGCAGGAAGGACTTAATTATCACTTTTTGGGATGGGCTTATCACTTCTCTGGGATGGGCTATCTCCAAATCTGTTGGGGGCTGTTTCCTGGGATCCATTAACATTTCTTTGGGGTGGACTTTGGCCTAGGGCCTTTCAGGGACTTCATTAACATTCCATGAGTTGTCCTGTGTTTCCCGGAATCATTGTCAGCATGGCCTCCATTTTAGATTTCACTCGATATTAGACCCCATTTACCTAACTACACTGACTACCTAATTTTAAATCTGGCTTCACCATCAACCATCGGCAGGTATGAGAAGATCTTTCCTGAGGCAGAGGAGACCTCTCCTCAGACCTTCCAGGCTCTTGAAAACATCACAGAAAAGAATTTAAGGACATGTCAAGTTTTAGCAAAGGTAGGAAGAGCTTTATTAAGAAGCAAAAGGTAAGGGTATACATTCTTAGGGCAGAGTGCAGGCTATCCCAAGAGCAGACTCACCCCAGGATATAAGTTCGGATACTTTAGCAGGGTACATAATTGAGTAGAAGAGAGCTGGGCGCAATGGCGCATGTCTGTAATGGCTTGGGAGGCTGAGGCAGGAGGATCTCAAGTTCGAAGCCAGCCTCAGCAAAAGTGAGGCGCTAAGCAACTCAGTGAGCTCCTGTATCTAAATAAAATACAAAATAGGGCTAGAGATGTGGCATAGTTGGTGAGTGCCCCTGAGTTCAATCACAGCTACCCCCCCCCAAAAAAAAAGACATAATTGGGTAGAAGGAGCTAGAGTTTCCTTGGGATTGGGGAATATCAAGTAAGATCCTATTGAAGCCAGATTTAAAATTAGGTAGTCAGTGTAGTTAGGTAAATGGGGTCTAATATCGAGTAAAATCTAAAATGGAGGCCATGCTGACAATGAATTCCGGAAACGCAGGACAACTCATGGAATGTTAATGAAGTCCCAAAAAAGCCCTAGGCCCAAAGTCCATCCCAAAGGAATGTTAATGGAGCCCAGGAAACAGCCCCCAACAGATTTGGAGATAGCCCATCCCAAAGAAATGTTAATGAAGCCCAGGAAACAGCCCCCAACAGATTTGGAGATAGCCCATCCCAAAGAAATGTCAATGAACAGATTACTTGTTTGGCCCACCTGTGTCCCAACCCTTCCCCCCTACATTCCATCACCAAAACTATAAAAAGGGTAACGGTTGCCCTTCAACGGATTCCACCTCTTGGATCCCCTTCTTCCTCCGGGAGAAGTCTTTTCTGCTGTCCTTTAATAAACTTCTAATTTTCCACTCTGACCTTGCCTCGGCGTGCTTCTCTGGTGTTATTCTTCAACATTGGGGAAGCAAGGACCGGTCACCAGCGGTAACACTATTTCTCCAGTAGAGTGTCTGGTCTAGCATGTAGGTTTCACCAAGGGCACCAGTGTCCCTGGTGGTCAGGTAGTAGAGCAGGTGATGGAGCAAGAGGGTCATGATTCAATCAAATGAATGCACCTTACCCCATGAAGTTAATGGTGTCTTTCTACTGAGGTCTTGTTTCCTCGTTGCTACATTCTAGGGAACATAAAGTGAACTGGTAAGTTACAAAGTAAGCTATTGGCTGCTCCAGGTGCTCATGTATTTTGGTCCCTTAGGCTTCTTTGCCCAGCCCAGGAACTGTCCACAAGCTGCCCATGCAACATTCCAATGGTGGTGGCGGTGTCTGTTTAGAGACTCAGTTTTCTTTCTATATTCCTAAATTTCTATCTCAGTGCCACCCATGTTTCCCCAGCAGGACCCCAGGTTTGTTTTGTTTTGGTACCGGGGATTGAATTCAAGGTCACTCCACCACTGGGCCACATCCCCAGCCCTATTTTGTATTTTATTTAGAGACAGGGTCTCACTGAGTTGCTTAGTGTCTCGCTTTTGCTGAGGCTAGCTTTGAACTCGCCATCCTCCTGTCTCAGCCTCCCAAGCTGCTGAGTTTACAGGCATGTGCCATCGCACCTGCAGGACCCCAGGTTTTATTCCCCCCCCCTCAGGGAAGGTTGTAGGTCATGCCTCCTTCCTGGGACAGCCCACATTGATGACCCATTGACAGAGGGCCATAAAGGCCGAGGACTTCTCTCTAAACAAGGACAGCTGAAAAGGGCCACCCCAGTTTGAGAGATCACCGTGGAACCAGCCAACCACCAGTGTGACCACACTGAAGCCCCAAATCCTCCTGCTGGGTGCCACTTCCTTCCCTTCCCAGCACATGTTGATGCTAATGAGAAGAAATCAACACCAGTAAACCTCCCTGCTGATCCCCAAGCCAGAGACAGCTTCCCCAGGAACTCAGCAACCATCAGGTATTTACATAAAAGTCAATAAAAATTTTAAAAATGATCACATCACCACAGAAGAGTTTGACACAGAAGGATCGCTCTAGAAATCATCTATAAGAGATGGTTGAAAATAGTTTCTCATAAATAGATATTCCGAAATTTAAAGGAGTCAAATGGGAAGGAAGTTAGTGGGAATGGGCTTTTCTCCAGGACTCAGACCCATCAGACTTGCAAAACTGAAGTGGCGCCATTTACCTTTGGTGAGAATGGAGTGCCGAGTTTCATAACCCGATTGATGGTGCTGTCACCTGTATAACCTCACAATCTCTTTTAATCTCCACACTCTTGTCACTTTGCTGCCATCTGCAGAGAGGATTAATTTCATTTGTGCCCCAAGGAGATTAATGTTACCGATTAGATTCCAGCACACAGAGGGACGCCATTCTCTAACCCATCAGCCAAACCGGCTTCAGCAGCTGCTTCAGGACTTCCTGTCCTTCACCCTCCATCACCATGGAAACTGGAAGTCACCTGCTCCTCTTACACTTGGGGGATGTAAATGGGTTGCAACCCCCAAACCAGCTCCCAAGAAAGAAGAAAGTAAGACACTGTAGAGAAGATGCCTTCAAAGTGCCTGTTCCCATTAGGCTGTCTGTCAGGCCTTCCCGGAGTTGAGAGACTTCTCCACAAGCTCAGCAGATCTTCCCATAAGCCAGTGGGAGGAGTTATCCTTCTTATATAAAGGATACTCTTTCACACAACTGGTTACACTATTCAACTTCTCCAAGGCTCGGAAAAGCTGGTATCACACCAGTCTGCTTTGTACTATCACCCTAAGAACCCAGTGTGGCACCTAAATTTGGTGCTTGATATTTGAATGAATGACTGGAAAATTGGTGCAAGGTGAATTATTAATGAACTAAGACATCAGTAAATATAGATGATGAAGATGGCCAGTGTCAGTTTGGCTCAATGTAAGTTTGGACTCCAACGGACCCCTCTTCCTGTCACCTCAGGGTACGTCTATTGCTCCCTCAGCAACCCAGTTGCCCATGGTGGAGGCTTAAGGAAAGTTCTCTGGACAAAGTTAAATTACAATGATACCTCTGGTGGAGTCTCAAATACTTAGGCTCCTATTAAGAGGCATATTCATTAACACAGATACTTCAAAAGAATTATTGAGCATAAAGGAGATGAGAGTTAGAGGAAGAAAAACACAAGGACAATTTCAAATGAGAAGAAAAGGAATCCAAATGGCAAAATTCCAAGAAAAATTCCAAAAACAAAGTGCTCCACAGTAATGGAAGGATTTTGTTGAAAGTGGCAAGAGTCAGTCTGAAGGACTTCATGAAATTTGCTATCTCAATTAATCTTCATGAAGTGAAAATGATATGTTAGCTATTTTCCTCACCAATCTAAGGATTATATGTGTATTCCCATTTGATCCTTGCAATAACTCCATGTGTTAGGTTTACTAGTATTGCCATCCCCATTTTATGGATGAGGAGACTAAGATCTAGAGAGGTTAGGGATCTTGCCTAAGGTAGAACAGCAGGTGAGTCCTACCAAGGATACCTGAACTGCAACAGATTGACTGTGGGGAAGCATGCACTTAACCTCCTCTGTGTAGTGCCTTCTAGAAGGACCAAAATTCCACCTAATTTCCCCTCTTCAACTTACAGGTGAGGCCAATATTTTCTGTTTGTTTTATTTGTTTGTTGAACACTTTAGAAAGAATGTGCTTAGAGAACAACCATCTGACACTTTTGGAAGTGTGGACAATTTCTAAGATTCTACCCCAATACGGAGGTCTTTAAGGAACACTATTTTTAATATTGTGGATGTCTAAAACAAATCAAAGCCAAGCTCAGTGGTGCACACCTAAAATCCCAGCTACTCAGCAAGGCGGAGAGGAAGATCCCAAGTTCAAGGTCAGACCCAGCATCTAAAGAGACCCTGCCTCAAAATAAATAATAAAAAGGGTTGGGAATGTAGCTCAGTAGGACAGCACCCTTGAGTTCAATCATACCTAGTACTGGGCTGGGAAAAACGTGACTGTATTTGGGGGCAGTGGCTTTTGTGTTTTGTTTTGTTTTGTCCTCAATGTCAAGGTCCTACAATAACATGTGGCCGACACTCAAAAATATTTGTTAAACTTGTAGTTGGACCAAAATGAGATATGCAGCAAATGCCACAGGGACCATACAAACTTTATGGCCCAATTGTGATCCCACCTGCAGGGTGTGGTTTCTTGAAAGATCCCAAGTTGTGAAGCCTCATCTCGTGTCTGCCTTTCATTTTATATTAGAATTACTTTGTGAGCTAATTAAGGCAGCTTTATGATAGGTGAGGAATGTCTCCAAGGTCACACAGCTGGCTAGGGGAAGAAATAAGTAGCACTGAGAACAGAGAGGTCAAACCCATCAAGGATGCAGGTGTAGCAGATGTTTTCCAGAGAGCCCAAGTTTAAGAGTTGTTCTGTTCATTGTTGAAAGAGTTGTTATTTGGATATGGAGGCAGGATTGCCTCATTGTTAAATAACTTAGACTGAATGATCAGACTTGGGTACGGTTCTTAATCCCTCTGAGCCTTAGTCTCCTCAAATCTAGAGCACAGGTGAGAGGGTAACTCTCTACCTACACCAGGTTCCAGCCAGGAAAGAAGAAACCGCTCTAGGAATTTCCAAGACAGGGCATTTAACACGGAAAATTGTTTACTCAGGTGATGGAAGAACTGAAAAGCCTGTGGGGTGGTGAGACAGCCTGAGATGAGCTGTATCATGAAGCCACCCACAGGCCGGAGAGACAACCAGAGGAGGCATTGATGCCAGAGTCCAGAAACCAGGCCAGGGAGGGGACACAGCTGCTGCCAAAACCTGTGCCCGCCTCAGAGCAAGAAAGGGATAAATCCGCTGTCATCCCCCCTCCTCCAGTCCTCCCTATGGCCTGTTAGACTGAACCTAAGAGGAGTCAGGGCCTGGGAAATGTGCTGATAGAGCACAGAGCAGGAAAAGGGCAGAGAA
Source organism: Marmota marmota marmota (assembly GCF_001458135.2). Taxonomy (NCBI): domain Eukaryota; kingdom Metazoa; phylum Chordata; class Mammalia; order Rodentia; family Sciuridae; genus Marmota; species Marmota marmota. The sequence goes on from NW_026000153.1 coordinate 3,190,721, forward strand.
TGAACCTGAGAGCAAAAGAGAGTTAGTTACCAGCATATGACCTTACACAGCCAGTGTGAAATTTAAATGAGTTGGCACTATGGCTGGTGCTGAATGACAGTTATCATTACCATTCTATATAACAGGCCCCTGAGTAGGCATCACTACTAAAGAAGACACAGACTCTCTTCAAGCAGCAGCAGCCTAGATGTTGTAGCCCAGTTTTGTTTTGTTTTGTTTTTTAGCTATGATGCATTCCATGGGCTTCTAGAATGAATCATCTCATAGGCTTTACCTCACCATATTGGTCCATGTGGTCCACTTCTGGGCTTGACTATCATCCCATCAGGACCAATGGTTATGGAGAAAAACAGGCTAATATTGTTCTATAAATGTTTTAAACCCCCTAAAATAAAAAGGGTCATTAAAAATGCAAAATATTTTTTATGTGAGATATAAAATGATCTGTCAATAAACCAGGCATGGGCTCCATCATCCTTACCTGATAGGGCTGATTTCCGGGATAGGTAGAAAATTGGCCAGTGGGGAGATTTATACTCTTTGCTTTTGAAGTAATAATGCCATCTTATCTAGTAGGCATCCTTGGGCATTTTAATTAGTTGGGAAGACACCAGAGTATAATCTGTATCTTCTCTGGGATGATTAAATGAAATAGCTGAGAGCTTTAAACTCATCTTTAAAGAACATGAATGAAAATAATATTTTATACAGAGAAATAAGGGGGGAAGATAAAGTGAGTTTCCAAAAATTACAGGTAAAATTGAGCAGGATGAATGTCTTCTTTCCTATATAAATCGAATCATCTTGACGACTCAATGAGTCTAAAGTCACCATAGGTTTAAGACAATGAAATGACCTTGCTGATCTCAAGGCTGATCAAAAACTTTTCAAAAGGCAGAGTTCCTGGACACAAGAAATGTCTTTCTGATACTATTGCCTGGTTCTGTCTTTCTGATCCTCTGTATAAATGATATCACCATTTCCATTAGTTAGCATTGAGCTACTGCCAACCCATAATTATAAATGCCTCCCCCATTTTGTTAGATCAAGTTGTCAGTGAGTTTCATCTCCAAATTGTAATGGCACTGTTTGCTTTATTTGGTCTTAGTTGATGCAGGATGGATGCCCTTCTAAAAAAGCATGTGCATTTAAGATGGCAGAGCAGGAATGATTTATATGGGGAATAACTCCTTAGTCTGTCAAAGACCTGGCAGAATCATTCTGGGAAACTAATTGCAGCCAGTTCCTTCCACAGCTTAGAAATGAACTATCGGCATCTCTGCCAGCTATCAGAAGACACAATCTACCAACCCTAAGAAGAGAAGAGACCTGATTCCTCATCCTCAACATTAATGCCTGCCTGTTAGTGGGAAGTTCCTCATGAGCCAATTATTCAGATTTGAATGTTCTCTTTACAAACACTGGCCATTTTCCTTTGATCGCTATAAAACCACACTCCCTTTCTGAACCATATATGATGCATACAAAAACCATGCTGACATAGACACTGTGAATATCAGGCGTGTGACACCCTTGTATTCTCATAAAGCATGCAAAGCAGGCGGCTAATTCAATGTGGAAAGGCGAGGAAATGGTCTGACCTAAACAAGGGAGCTGTTTTGCCCTGGGTCCAGAATTGTCTCCCTACTCCCTACTCTCTTCATTCTGCTTGTTACCCTCTTCATTCCCCTGACCACCCCTCAATTAGTCTAAGGAACACACTGAACTCCCTGCTGTCAACTGAAGCTAGAGCACCCACACCCAGTCTGCCTACAAGACCCAGAGCCATCAGAACATCCCTGGGAGAGGCCCTAGCTCAATCCTGTCTGATAATCTAGACCAGCAGTTATCAACTGGTTGTGTGGGAGGGGCTCTCTCAGAAGACATTTTGGGTCATTACAACTCGGGGTAAGGAGTATTACTGACATTGAGTAGGGAAAAACCAGGAATGTTACTAAATATCTTACTATGTACAGGACAGTCCCATAATAAAGAACAGTCTGACCCAAAATGTCAATAGCAACAAAATTGAGAAACCCTGATCTAGATTTTAATTCAGGTTGGCAAATCAGAGGGTTTAGGCAAGTGGCTCTCTCCTCCAATTGGCACCAACCCTGAATGGAAGCTACACCCCAAGCAGGAGCTCTGTGAAAGCCCTACATTTGCCTGATTCAGCAGATCACACTTTAATCATGTAATTCAATTTTTCCTCATTTTTTTAATGTTATTTGGGCCCTTTAATATAATTTGGCAAGCTATTATAGTTGTTACAGCTGCTAGTTTTGCCCTCAATACTGATTTCACTTATGACCTCAGCTGGAATAAGATTTAAAGTTTGAGATGATGTAAGTGAATAAGGATTATTAGATTTATTCGTATGGCAATTTAAATAAGAAACTGCCTGGCTTAGAATAAGTGGTAAATGAAAAATGCTAGTGATTTATAGACCTGTCCATTTTAAAGATTTATATGATGTGTGGGATGATTAAGTAAGAGACAGGCCTGATTATATGAAATATGTAATTTTTGTAAATGCAATATTGGAAGCAAGCTGCTAAACAGTGCTGCATAGCAACCCTAGGCTAAGCAATTTTTATTACACGATTATTGTAAACTGGTATGCAGAGTCATGTGCGAATTACACACGGGGTCCTGCTCTAATTCCTTTTAGCTGGATGGGAGAGTGTTCATAGGAAATGCATCTAACTTTGGCCTTGAAACATCAGTCACATGGGTGTTCCAAAAGGCAGAGCATGCTGGGGATTTCAGCACTGAATCAGTGACTGACAGGCCTGAGGAGTCCTCTGTTTAGTTCAGGTCTCAGCACTCCAACTGGACATGATCTGTTTGTTATTCTTTAGTGACACACTTTAAGAAAATGTTCAGGACTCCAAAGTACATATCACGATTAGAAAAATGCAGAAAACTGTGATGTAGTTTTCCTTTCCCCAATATGAACCCTTCTCTTATTAGGGTGGCGTATGGAGCTTGAACACTCTGAGGGCTCCGAGATGAGTCACCCATTTCTCAGGTTGCTTCCCCATTTCCCACACCTCAGAATCTCACAGGGAGAGTTGAGCCAGTGCCTAGTGCCTCCCTGAAATTTTGTACATACCTCCAAAGTTGGTGGAGGATTACTGCAGAGAAATAAGCAATGGTTCATTCCGTCTTGTCTTTCAGGAGTGGGGAATGTGGAAAAAGTATTACTTGATATATTTAAGTTATTTTGACAGCTGCTTGCTGCAAACAAAAACAAAACAAAATACCTACCAACAGAGGCCTGGGCTGTAGTGCATTTTTTCCACAAGCTGAAGATAAACTGTCCACCTAGGTAAACTTAAGGTCCCAGCCTCCTTAACCACATCCCAGGGTTGGCAGGAGGAACTAAAGGGACCCTTGGGAGGAATGCCCTGAATGAACTGTGGGGCCACAGACAATTGCAAAAAGAAAAAGAGCTTCAGAAGGCAAAATGGAGGCCAAAGCACAAACAGGAAAGACTTGCATTTAATAACCACTTTGAGGCCCTGGAGTACTGCTGGGCCTCAGGATTACCAAGGGGCCAAGTCACAAGTCCTTGGGGGTGCTCAGGGATGAGTCTGGGAATGCTCTAAACGCTAAAGGTTGCAGTGTTTATGCAGTTGATTAGGGCTGAAGATGAACTAATTTGGCTAGAGGCGGACTTGGTAACAAAATAGATCACTTCACAGATGGAATAACATTTAAACTTGTTCTTGCAGAAGGAAGAACCAGTCTCACTAAATTGCTAGGGCTGGCCTTGAACTTGTGATCCTCTGGCCTCAGCCCCCTAGTTGCTGGGATTACAGCCATGCACCATCATGTCCAGCACAAATTTATTTTATTTTATTCTATTTTATTTTATTTATGTATGTATTTATTTATTTTAGTACTAAGGATTGAACCCAGAGGTGCTTTACCACTGAGCTACATTCCCAGTCTTTTTTATTTTTTCTTTTGAGACAGAATCTCAGTTGCTTAGGGCCTTGCTAACTTTCACAAATCATTTTTTTAAAAATTCAAAAATATGTGCTATCTTTTAGCTCAGAATTTTTTTTTTTTAGTAACCTCAAAGTCTTAAGTTCAGTTTCTCTACAATGAAGACAATAACAACAAAAGGAAACCCAGGCTGTCAAATTACCATTATCTGCACTCGGAAAAGAGAAATACTTTGGTTGCTAACTGGAGACAATGCCTTGAAGCAAAAATTATAGATTAAGGAGGATCTCGAGTTCAAAGGCAGCCTCAGCAATTTAGCAAGATCCTAAGCAATTCCTTGAGGTCTTGTCTCTAAATAAAATATAAAATAGGACTGAGGATGTAGATCAGTGGTCAAGTGCCCCGACTCAATCCCCAGTGTGTGTGTGTGTGTGTGTGTGTGTGTGTGTGTGTGTGTATATATATATATATATATATATACACATACATATATATTATAGGTTAAGAAGGAGAACAGCAAATTAAATGATAAGACACAGTTGTTTGTTTGAACTTCATCCCCACTCCTTTTTAAAAATCCACTTATTCAACAAAGATGGGTTTTAGATTTATTTCTTCCCTACTGCATAACAGATACCCTAACATTTTCCTGATCAGTCTTATGAATTGATTAATAAGGCAATCATGAGTTGGGAAAGCTTTTATATGCCACCTGATATTGATGCCATCTATAAAAAGATGACCAACTGAGCACCTGATATCCAGTAAAGACAGGTTCAAAAATTGCTATCTTAGAAAGATAATGGAATGACCATGACCTCAAGTACTCTGCACCAAATAGCAACTGTCAACTCCTGATGGCAGTATTTGACCTCAGAGGCAGGTGACAGAAACCAACCTGAAACAGCCATTTGCTCAAATTCTGTTAAAGATAATAAACTGTGATGGGAGAAATCACGCACCCACCTGAGGAAGTCTCAGGTATTCAGTGACCTAGAAACAGGAATGGAGATTTGGGCGGGAAGCCTCAGGGGAAGGAATTCTGGGAGTTGCTTTATACTGGGGTTGTTTTTGCTGTTATCTGGCTTTGTTTTCATCATGTTTAGTTCTTCTTGTGGAAAATTTATGGCTTCTATAGGTCTCCTCCCAACACACTTTTCTTTTCCTGGCAGTTCACTTACTGAAGACATCAAGGCATTTGTCCCAGAGGTTCCCACACTCTGGGTTTCACAGCCTGTGCCTATTATTTTTCTGGGAAGTGGTAGATGGAGATTTGATTAGATTCAGGTTTGCTGTTTTGACAAGACTACTTTATTAGCGGTGTCGTGTACTTCCCATCAGAAGTGCCACGGTAGCTGTTCAGCTCTTCCTATGTTAGTGGCCATGGATGATCAATGGGTTCCGTTAATATGTGATGATGTAAGAAATTAGATCAAAACATTCAGAAAGTTTAAAAAAAATGTAACACTGTTTTTCCTCTGTGCCAGGTACAGTACACCTCATTTAATCATTATACCATCCCCATGAGTCGGTGACAGTGGGGGGGCAGATTTGAACCCAATCCATCAGCCTCCAAAGCCCAGTCTCTTGACTACCACAGAAATCAATCACATTGAGTGCCTTATGGGCTCTGAAGAAGAACCCCTTTTGATTTAGGTAATATGAATAATTAAAAGAGGTAGAGATAAACCATAGTTTTAAAAAAATGGTTAAATCTTAAAACACAAAGTATACATTCTTTTATTCTTTTAAGGTTGATCAAAGCACAACTGTTAACTAACTGGCAAACACAATCATTGAAAGGCATGTCATCTGACAGAGGCTGTGTCATCTCGGTGCAGGCAGGAGGAGGCAATACAGAACAGCCTCCATCAAACAGGGCTGAAAGAGCACTACGAAGGTCACCAAAGTGACTAGATGCTATGATGCTCTGTTTAAAGTCTGTTCTGCCCTTTACACAAATCAACTTAGAGTTTCATTACCCACTTCCAGTGTACGAGGGTTACCAAAATTAGAGTCATTTCATTAATCTCCCATGCCAGGGAGAGGTGGCTATATATCACTCCAGGTTATATTGACAGCAAGACAAAAACATGACATTTCCATAGTGCATCAAATAGCATTTCTCTCAATTCATTTGCTATCAGAGTCTTTATAAAAATGCCTTATAGCTAATGTCTCTCTGTCTTTTAGATTTCAACATGTCTTGCTTCAAGATACACATTTTGTTTTTTAGTCTAAAGGAAGAAAAATATGAAAGCTTCACTTTGAATGATATCTCTAAGTAAATTTAAAATATTTTTTAAATTCTTGCTTCATTCCCATCAGGGGAAAGAGGCCTTAGAAAAAGGAAGAGAAAGAAAAGGGAAGAAAGGAAGAAGCAAAGGAATGGAGGAGGGAAAGGAATGACTTCAATTTACAGTATTTAGGATGCTCCCTTTTCTTACAGTGTTTAGGAAATTTAAATGTTTCAAAACAAAATAAAATTGAGGAAAATCAAAACTAAGCATCTAGGTGGAAAATACATTCATGAATGTGTTTTTGAAAATAAAATAACCAAGCAAATTCAAAAGTCCTTCTTATATCTTCCTCTCTCACAGCTCACTTTAAATCAGGGGTATTTGTTTAGGATTCTAATTAGAGATCATGGGTAATTTGTAAGTTCTAATGGTGTCTCCTGAACTTCCCCAAAAGCATTTGCCCACAGGAAACTACCTCATGGTAGGGATCTCTGTAAGCTGTCCTTGGAAATAGTATTCCTTCCCAATTGTTTTTTAAAGCAATGTAAAATCAACCGAGTTGAGAGAGAGAGAGAGAGAGAGAGAGAGATTCTTTTTCTATGCCCAATAGGATAAGGCATTTTAAAAACAGCAAAAAGATCAGCGAGGTGTAAAATAAAAATCAGACAAGATAAAGGATTTGTGCTAACATCATTTCCAATCGTTACTACGACAAATAAAGGCTTTGCATGGATCCACGTCTTTGGTTCTTTGACCTCACAGAACTCGCTGTTTCACAAGGTGATTCTGAACAATTCACTGAACCTCAGTCCTTGCAAACAGTTCTGCAGCTGTTACCCGGCTTAGCCCTTGCACCATTCCATGTTACAAGATTTTGAACATAAATTTCGAGAAGATTAAATATCTCTTTTATTGTACGCCAACTAAACCATTTAGGGAGCAAAGGTCTCACAAACAAAACGCAGCAGAACACAAAGCAGGGACCGCTGAGACTGGGGGCGCAGATCACTTTGCTGCAGACAAAGGAAAAAGAAGCGACGCGCCCAGCTCACGGCCGCGCATGCCCAGCGAGAGCGGGATCAGGTGGCGCAGGGTAATGGAGTTGAAAGCTCACAGACAAGACTGGGGTCAGCCAGTCCTGGATAAAAAGGCTGCTCTGCTACTCCCTAGCTGTGTGGTTTGAGGCAATTGGCATAATCTCACTTAGCCTTCGTTTTTCTCATCCGCCAGATGAGGAAAATACCACCTAGCACAGTTAGCGTGAGGACCAAATATGGGTGGCTCCTTAGGATGTCTAGATGCTCAATAAATGGTATTTAATATTACCATATACCATCGTAGCTCTAATCACCAAATATGTAAGGGACATCGCCATAGCAACATCCCTGTCTTTAAAAGGATTATGTAGAAAATTAAATTAAAGCACTGATTTAAATTATACTCATACCTCTTTCAGATGCTCCTGTAAAATGTGGGCTTATGTGGAAGTGGAGAATTTGTAAGTAGTTCACTTGTGTGCTTTATATTGCTGTGTATTCACATCTCCTCGGTTCAGAGGAAGACAAATTCAAACCTGTGGGTGTGGAAAATGAGCAGAGGTTTTTAAAAAGTAAGACAGAGTCAATGAAGCCAGCAAACTGCTCAGCAGCAAAAAGTCTTTGTATAGAGCTCCAAACTCAGAGCCATCCAAAATTTGATTATTAGCTTAACATTTGGTGAATGAATCTGTCCATCTGAAAGTCCCCTCTCGGGGACAGATATAAAGCCATACAGAATGCTTCCATCACATGATCTAATGTTGATGCATTTCAAATTCAGTGAGTCGATGTAAAGACACATCTGAAAGCCTGACTTCCTCCAGAGGGAGAAAAGGGTCAAAGACATTATTAATTTACATATTTCCTTTCTGATGCCAAACGGGGATGTCAAATAATATCACAGGTTGAATATTCATTTTACTTTTTTCCTCTCCAAAGAAGGAAAGGGAAATTTCTGGGTTTATAAAGAGTTTATCTGGGCTGGGGTTGTGGCTCAGCGGTAGAGCGCTCGCCTGGCATGCGTGCGGCCCGGGTTCGATCCTCAGCACCACATACAAAGATGTTGTGTCCGCCGAAAAAACTAAAAAATAAATAAATAAATAAAAATTTTAAAAAAAAAAAGAGTTTATCTACTAACTGACAGTTTAAGGAGAGAAAAAAAAATGGGGGGGGGAGCTAATACAATTGAAATGCAACAGTTTATTTTATTATTTCCAGGTTCAAAAATATACACATATCACCTGGCAACAAAATAAAAGTAAAAACAATTAGCCTACTGCTAATGACCAAAAACAAAACAAAACAAAAAAAAGTATTTCCTTGAGAAAATTCTACTTTTGTGATGAAAATAGGCAATTCTTCCCATCTTGCTATTCCTTAAACACCTGCCTGCCAAATGCTCCCTTTCCTCCAGTTGTGGTTACCAGAATACCACAGAAAAATCTCTCAACAGCCACAGGGTCTTAGCTGGATCCGTGATAAAAGGAGTCAGGTACTGCACTGGCCTTCCCAAGAAGACTTATGATAAACAGAAAAACATTACATGTGGATAAGTTTGGTAGGCACAGAAACATGCATGTAATTATCAGAAGATCAAGTCCCTACTTTAAAGCCAGCTGTCTGCCTATACTGCTGGCCACTCCAGAGGCTAAGATGGGAGGATCACTTGATCCAGGAATTTAAAACTAGCAACATAATAAGACCCCCATCTCAAAAACTATTTTTTTAAATAGTTATATTTGGGCAGTGACACAGGAAAATAGCTCAGAAAGCAAATTTTGAGAAGATTGACTTCTCAATCCTCTCATGCCCTCTGCTGTGTCCAGGGTTCAGAGTTCTCAATGACACATAGTACTAGAAACCACTGGACCGCTGAGTGCAAAGGAGAAGGCTACAGAGCTGATGCAGCCTCTTCCCAAAGACTGTGTGCCACAGAGGTGGGTACCTGGAGGGGTTGTCCCCCCAGGATCTGAGTGGACCAGGGGAGTAAATCTTATCTACCAGCATCCAGCCACAATGCATCACCCACAGCTGTTAGGTAAGGAGCCCTCAAGGGCTCTCACAATAGTAAACCTTATGTAGTCAGGTCACTTTCCCCCTAGTCCAAGGCCTTTGGGAAGCCTTGGAGTTCTCTGACCAGAGCCTGCCTTGCCATGGCTCTGTTCAGCTATGACTATAAGAGTAAAAAGAATCTGTCTGTTCAGAGGTTCCTTCCCCACCCCCAAAATACGCCACACCCACCTTCCTGGACTAAATGCTACCAAGAATCCTATCTTCAATTTGCCCTGTCCAGAAATACCCTTCAAAATGCAAATCCAGGGGCTGGAGATGTAATCCAGTGGTAGACTGGTGCTTGGCATGCTGGAGGCCCTGGGTTTAATCCTTGACACTAAAGGGGAAAAGAAACAGCAAAAATACACTAAGGCGAATATTTTAAAAGCACTTTAGCTTCAGCCAATTCACTGAAGAGATGGAAGGCTGGGGAGAGGGAGGAAGGAATACCCCCTAGGACAGCAACATCTAAGTGTCCTCCTCCCACCCCAGGCTCTGAGCAACCCAGGAGGGGAGGGAGGTTTGGAGATGGAAAGAGTAATTCAGGTGACAAGTGATAAAGAAGATCTTCAAGTGTGAGAATTAAGGCAAACAGGGAAGCCACCTTTCTTCAAGTCTTTTCTTTTTAGGCCCTCACTAAACTCTAGAAAGATCTAGAGTAGATTGGGCAAGCCTCTTATTGGCATTCTTCCATTTTTCCCATAATTGGCCTATTTTCAATTATCTGTGTCAAGTGTGGCAAATTCTGGTCCATTGGCCAAGTCTAGTTCACCACCTGTTTTATACTTAGGAGTTAAGAATGGCTTTTACATTTTTTAATGATTGGGAAGGGAATCAAAAAAAGAAGAAGATTTTATGACATATGAGAATCATGTGAAATTCAAATTTCACAGCCTATAAATAAAGTTTTATTGGAACACAGCCATGCCCATTTGTTCACATATTGTCTAGGGTTGCAAAGAAAAAGTATGCAAACCCAAGATCTAGATGAGGATCCAGAGAATGAGCTTTGCGGCAGGTATTGTGGGTGGGAGTTCCTGTCACTTAATTTTTTCATCTGTAACAGGAGAATAAGTCATTGTTAGGGTGCTCAGCACAGGGTCTGGTGCATAGTAAATGTTCCACAGATGTTTGTTATTATTATGTTTTAATGTGATCAGACAATGACACACAATAGTCTTCCCTAGTCCAAGTTAGAATACATCTTGTTTTCAAATAAGTAATCTGCTTTGGTATGGTCACCACTACCAGAAGATTCCAGAAGAATATTGAGTAACAGGAGTTGCAATCATTTTGCATCGAGCTCTAATCTCTAGAAGTTCAACCTTTTATTTATTTCCCATGATTTAAGTAAAAGCTAATGAATCATAAACACTTTTAGCAGAAAAGAAATTAAGGCAGAGAGCCGATGACTCACAAATAAGTCTCACCAAGTTACACAGATGGAGGCAGCAGGAATGGAAAGCAACCCTAGCTTAGAAAAGAAAAGCAATCAGATGAAAGTCAGAAACCTTGGGGTAGAACCTCCTGTGCTTTCATTCAAGAATTTCCAGTTTTTAAGACGCTCATTAGTGTCATCTGAGGCGTATAGGAGGGATTAAGTTAGAGAACGAATTTTGCAAAGAACAAAGATTAGAGTGCCTTAAGGGCAAAAGAGAAGAGGAATGATTATGGGGGCCATGAAATGAAAAGGGACAGCATGGTTACAGTGCCCTCAGCCAGACACTGGCTTTACTCAAGTCACCAAATACTGTAACAGGCAAGAAATGCAAGCTGATGGTCAGAATTTCCCATGCTTCTAGCCTGCAGGTTAAAATACGAGAACAAGGGACAGAATACTGTGTACCTGAGTCAAGTAACAAAGTAAATCATTACCAACCATCTCATGAATTCATAAGATATATGTGCCAGGCACTCTGCTAAATATTTTATATCTTATTCAATTCACCCAATCCCGACAAAGTAGGGCTTTCTTAGTTCTGCTTTACAGGTGAGGAAACTGAAGATTAGGAAAAATCAAACAACTTCCTAAAAGTGCACAACTAATAAGCACCTAAGCTGGAATTATTACATTGTAAACTTTTTAACTAAGCAGTGCATACACACATAACTAAATTCAAAAGATGACAAGAGAAAAATTCTTCTCTCCCTTCATGGAGGAAGTTGCTGTCACTAACTTCAATGGGATGCTCCCAAAGAAATGTCATGCATTAATAAGTGTGCACATTCTCTTTTACCCCAAAGCAGTAGCAGAGTAAACACACTGCTCTAGAGCTTATCTCTCCCCTCTCCACCCTTAATATTTTTTAGAAAACATTGTGCATCCATATATGTAAAGCTGAGACTTCAACTAAACTACCCAGCACCCAAATATTCGATGATGACCTTTTTGCCATCTTGCCACTGGGCACAATTTCAGAGGTGAACAGAATGTACAGGTGCTAACCTCAGAGTCTAGACTGGAAGGTGGGAATTTTCATCGCCCACCCGCTGTTTCAGGGTACAAAGGTAAATCCAACAAAGGGCAAGACCCGTCCTTCCTTGCAGGTTAAAATACGAGAACATTCATTTGGAGTTAGGATACATATCCCTAATATCAGACGTGTAGGGAGTTAGCCAGCACAGACAAAACATGTCATTGGGGTTCAGAATGAGAGATCTTGGAAGATGAGAACCATCTAGAACCATGAAAGCCCCCAGGTGGGAAAAGGAACAGCATGAAGGAAGGGGATGTCAGCAGCTAGGAGATATTTTTGGAAGACCCATGAGAAAGGAGTATCAAGGTCAAAGGAAATCAGCTTTTTAACCAGGTGTGACCGCAGACTGTTGGTTGTGGGATGGATCGCAAGTGCTTTGCTATTAATTGTGGAGAGATTCTCAGCTTTGTGTCCACTCTGAAAAGATGAAGAATGGCTCCCAACTATAGGGATTATCAGAGGACTGATGCCCCCTTCCTTCCCCAGGACGCGTGAGAAGTGTGGAAAATCCACTTCAAAGGTTTTTAAACTACTCTTTCCTGGGTGGAGAACCCCCGCCCTACTCCAGTTATTCTGAAAGTGCATGAGCAGGGAAAGCACCATATTTTGAAAATAATTCCATATCTAATTCTGAAACCCTATCCTAATGTCACCCTCCTTCACCGGAGTATGGTGTGCTCTCTTGAGTGGGCAAGCAAGAGAGTGCATCAGCTGGGTTCTGTAGCTGGATGATTGTGAACTCTGAAATGGTGAAGGGTAGAAACTGCAGCTTCCATCAGATTCTCAGCAAGGACTTGAGGATGTTGCACCTCAAGACTATATTTTTCCACTTCAGGAAGCTGAGGCAGGAGGATCATAAGTTTAAAGTCAGCCTGAGCAACATAGCAAGGCCCTAAGCAACTTAGCGAGACCCTGTCTCTAAATAAAATATATTTTTAAAGGGTTTGGGATGTGGCTCAGTGGTTAAGTGCCCCTGGGTTCGATCCCTGGCACCCTCCCCCGTCCCCCCCCCAAAAAAAAAGCTATGTTCTTGAAGTAAAATAGAAAATATCAAAGCTCAAAGACAGGACGGCTGTATTTATTTACTGAGCATATTTTGGGTGTGTGTGTCAGAGTGAAAGAGAGAGAGTACATGAGCATGTATGTTTGTATGTACACTGAGTCTCAGCATAGAATGGATTTCTTACCCTGAGTCATGGTCCAAAAAAGTTTAAATCTGCTCTACAATATGCTATTTCCCAGAATAAAGCAACCTGGGCCTGAGAAATCCAAGCAGCTAGACCATGCCCAGGTGTTCAAGTCACAAATCCAAAGAAATTTCAGCTTCCTTCAGGAAGCCACATGTCGTAACAACTGAGACTACAAGGAAAAGATGTCTTTGGTAACTAAGACCACTGAGGGAATACATGGGGACACCATGTTATAGTTCTGAGAGACAGGGAGTTGTTATCTCACCAGGGAGCCTTGGAAATTCCAGCCAGATGAGGCAGAACTGAATGGCATCTGTTGCCTCTTTCAGTGAAGCTGTAGATCTGAACCCACAGTGAACAGGGCCTGCTCTAGCTCATGTGCCACTGCAGGGGCTTTGCATTTGATTCAGGTGGCCAGCCTCCACCAGCCTTCAACCTTAATGTGTAGAGAAATCACCTGGACACTTGTAAAATGTCCAGATTTCTGAACTCTACTTCCAGAAATTCTGACTCAGTTGGGGAGGGAGAGAGAGAGAGAGAGAGATGGTAGAGTTCACAACCCACCCACACTTGGAAACCACTGGAAAAACAAAGCATTCCATTTCCATGATGGCAGCTCAGGCAATTTCCATCTCTCGGTCAGCACGTATTAAGCAAGCATATGAAATTGGGAATGTGCTGGGCACTGACAGGAGTCTATATACTAGGGTCTTGTGTTAAGGAGCATATAAATGAGTTGTGTGTATATGCATACATGCACTAATGTAATTTAATTAAGAAAGGGTAAGAAAATAAAAGAGAGAGAAGACAAACAGGTAAAGGTACATACATACTTTCCACCCCTATAACATTTGGGGAGTAAGACCCCATTTTCCTCTATTTGTCTAAAATAATAAAAAGGATAGTGCTGTGGACAAGGACAGAGAGATCCTCAGAGGTTCTTCCTCAAGAGTAGAAAGAGAGTCACTAACAGTCACAGAGCAAGCTGGTGGAGTGTCAGATCAGGATAAGGAGCTTCCATATCCAGGCCCTGAGAGAGAGCCAGCCCCTGCCTGGCTAAAATGTGACTGAAGCCATAGTTGGCTCTTTTGACAGATAATAAAATAGAGAGACAGACTTTAGTGCTCATTATATGACAGAGCAACCAAAGCCCAAGAAGATGTTGTAAGTGCTTGCCCAAGGCCAGATGAATGAAGACAAGACTTGAACTCAAAGCCCCTTTGATGGATATATTTGACCTACACTGGATATTTCAAATGTGAATGGCTAGTTGTCCATATATATAAAAATAAACAAAACTAACCCTAGTACCTACAGTACAGTATGTACCTGGAACATGGTAGGCACTCAATAAATATTTGTCAAATGAATTCATGTTCTGTTTGATACACAATGCTGGGTCAGATGGCTGTGAAAGGCCCTAGTCCAGTGCCTGATGGCTTCTCTGTGAAACATGCCTGTTTGAGTCAGCTTCTTCACCACCGTGACTACAGGACCCAACCAGCACAACTCTAGGAGAGGAAAGGTTTATTTAGGGGCTCGCAGTTTCAGAGGTCTCAGTCCATAAGAGACTGGCTCCATTCCTCAGGGCTCAAGGTGAGGCAGGACATCATGGCAGAAGAGTGTGGCAGAGGGAAGTGGCTCACATGATAATCAGGAAGAGAGAGAGGCTCCACACTCCAGATCAAAATATATACCCCAAAGCCACGTCCCCAATGCCTACCTCCTCTAGCCACACCCCACCACTTCAGTTACCAGTTAATCTCTATCAGGGGATTAATTCACTGATTGGGTTAAGACTCTCACAACTTAATCATTTCTCCTCTGAACCTTTGCATTTTGTCACAGGTGAGCTTTTGGGGGACAACAATAATAGCTAACGCTATTAACGCTTACTAGTTTCTGGACACTTGCTTTATGTATATAAAGTTACTTATTCTATACAACAATCCTATAAAGCAGGAACTGTCACTACCCCCATTTTTCAGAGGAGGAAACTGAGGCACATAGACATGCTATAACACAGATCCTTACTTTACAGAACTTAGAAAATTTTGAGAGTAACTAGATCCTGACTAATGGATGCTAGGTGGGATTATTCATATCATAGGGGTTTTAATTTATTACAGTAATTAGAGTTAATCTTTAGGAAAAATCATTATAGGCCTCAGAGTTGAAGAAAAGCTGATGGTGAGGTGAAATCAGAGCTACATGTTAAAACACAGGCAAGTCTGGAAGAGGGAAGAGGGATGGAGCAGGGAAACGGCAGAAACAAAGGCACAGGAACCAGAAGTAGGCTCAGGGGCCCTACCTGGAATGGAGAATGTGAATCAGGAATCAGTGAGAAGTTGGGATAAAATGAGGAAGAGTCAGATAAAGAGCTTTGACCCCGGCTAAGGAGTTTGCCTTGTTTAAGAAGCCCATCTAATTTCTTAACTAGGGAATAGCCCAATAAGAACTGAATTTGAAGGACATTCCTTGTCAAGTTTTAAGAACAGGAGGGGGGCCAGGTGCAGTGGCACACACCTACAATCCCAGCTGCTCAGGAGGCTGAGGCAGGAGGATTAAGAGTTCAAAGCCAGTCTCAGCAATTTAGCGAGGCACTTAGCAACTCAGCAAGACCCTGTCTCTAATAAAATCTATTAAAAGGGCTGGGAATATGGCTAAGTGGTCAAGCATCCAGTACCCAAACACCCTGAGGCCAATATGGCAGCAGTTACATTAACCCAAGCTGAAGGCGATAGAAACAGAGAAAAGAAAACAAATCTGTGAGACCATATTATTACTTAAAAAATAAGTAACCGTGCTGAATACCTCAGCTAGGCCGGGGCCTGAGCTCACCAGGTCACATCCTCACAGCAACCATGGGAAGGGGTATTAATGTCCCCATTCTCAAGAAAACTGCAGCCCCAGCTTCAGAGCCTGTGCTTGGAGTGGCATGAAGAAGCTCTGTCAACAGAGTGGAGGCTGCACCGTCCTCTCAGGTATACCTCCTGTTTCCTCAAAGCCATTTGAGGGAAGGAAGGCAGTTGGAAGCAATAAATTCCATTTGAGGTTTTTGTGACTGAGGTACACACTGAAGAAGTCTGCGTCAGGCGCTGGAAGTGCTAGACAGAGAACAGAGCATTTCTAAGCTGGAGGCTCCCGCCCAACTGGAAGGTGATGATTGTGGTTAGGGGGACCCTGAAAGGAGGAAAGAAACCAGATTTACCAAGCATCCTCAACCTTTGCATTCTAAAATCTCCTATCCAGTCCTGAAAGTGGTGTGCTTAGTCCATTTGAAAAGTAAAACACTGAGAGTTAAGTAGGTGGCCGAGAGAAGCTGGGCTGGACACTAGCCAGACACCTCCCTTTCTAGACACCACACACATCAGGATGCCTGCTGGCTGGCCCAGGAAGGAGCTCTCCTTCTCACAGATCTGTCCCTGCTGGGCCTCTCACTGCAGGCTGTGAATTAAAGGCATGTGGAATACAAGCAAAAATTTGCCCTTTCTGGGAAAATCCTGGCTTTCCAATCCAGGTATAGTCAAATATAACCAAAGCAACAGAATTCAGTAAATTTAATGTGTAAGCTATGTTCTCTTTTACTGAGCATTCAAATTCCACAACTGGACAAGAGCTCTTTTCAAAAGAGCCATGACACATACACTATGACAAATTTGTCCCTGTGTGTTGCAAATATTCCAAAAGCCTTAGGAACTTCCAGAAAAGTAAATCTACCAATTCACCAGCAGATGTCTCTCTTTTGCCTACATGAATAGGATTCCCTTTGTTCTGAGCCACTACATTTCAGATCCAATTAAAGACAAAATGCTTTCTCAACTTGTCCCCAGAGATCCCATCACGCCTTTGCCTAAAAGCAAAAGAATTTTCTTCCTCTTTGATTTTTTAAGTGAAGAAATATAATGAAGTAGTTTCTATGTCCCCTGAAAGTCTACATTCAGGTCTCATATTCCCATTTCTAGTAAATCTTATAAAGCTAAGCTTATCCTGGTGGTGGCTGCTGGGGGCTAAGCAAATGAAGAGTTATTATTTAATGAGTAAAGAGTTTCCATTTTATATGATTGAAATGAGTTATAGAGGTGGAGGGTGGCAATGTTTGCACATTATGGATGTATTTAATACCATTGAGCTGTACACTAAAAAATGGTTAAAATGGTAAAGTTTATGTTATGTGTATTTTATAACAATAAAAAGATTTTTTTTTAATTATTTATAGCCGGGCATGGTAACACACACCTGTAATCCCAGCAACTTGGTGAGGCAAGAAGATCACAAGTTTGAAACAAGCCTCATCAACTTATTCTTATGTATAATAAATAAAAAATAAAAATGAAGGTAAATGAATTTTATTCATTTATTATTCAATAAAAATAAATTAATTCTTAATTTAAAAGTATCTCTCATTTAAAATATTCCAACTGTGTGATCCAGAGGTTCTATTACCTTCTTCCTGTTGTGCCTACACCCTTCAAGAACTCCAAACTTTAAAATTAGGTTAAAAATAATCACTAATATTTATTTATTTTTCCTCCCTAAGCAAATTGAGGCCATTTCAGTATATCCATGTGGACCTTGAGAAATGGCTTTCCTTGTGTCAGAACAGGTCTCATCCTGCTGGGTCTTCTTCAAGCAAGCATGACCCTCATGAGACAGGATACCTTTTCATCCAGAACCTTTGAACTGGAAGTGCCAAAAACTAAACACCCATACCCAGCAAACATCAAGATTCAGGTTTCTATGGTAACACGGTTACATGCCCTGACCACTAAGCGCAAACTCGTTAGATTTTCATTTCATTACTTAAAACACGCTTAAAAGGAGCACTTTAGGGATAGAGGGACCGTAAGAGAAATACAGGCTCAAGAAGTTTCAAAATTAGTCAGAAAAGAAATTATTATTTTCTGAAATTCCAAAATTATTCAGAAGATCTCAAAAATCCACTTAAATTTTTAATTTGATTCAACAAATCAACTTATATCGAAAAACACATTTGGCCAGGTACAGTGGCACACACCTGTAATCCCAGAGGTTCAGAAGCCTTAAACAGGTGGATCAAAAGTTCAAAGCCAGTCTCAGCAACTTAGTGAGACCCTATCTCTAAATAAAATATAAAAAGGGGCAGAGGATGTAGCTCAGTGGTCAAGCACCCCTGGGTTCAACCCCTGGTGCTAAACACACACACACACACACACACACTTTAAAAGGTGCATTTGAAGTCTCAGTCCAAACATAGCTCTGGCCTTTTTCCAGCAGAACGTTCACATGAGTCTCTCGTTACTTACCTCTCCCGTGTGTGGTAGGGAGCGTCATCCTTTGATGCAGCATCGATCCAATTAGCCTATGCTAAGCATGCCTAAGTTTCACTTATTCACTGTGTTTCATTTCCCTTTGTGTTCAAGAAGACGCTGCTGTCGGTGTCATTTCCTGCAGAACAGTTCTGGCTCCAACTGTCCTAATGAGTGACCAGAATTTACTGCCATGTTGTATGTCAGAGGTGCCTGGGGATGGGTCATTTCACTGGAAATAACAATGAGAATGTGTCAATCAGCTGGTATTATGCCACCAATGGCATCTCACTATAACCTCCCCTTTTTTTATTTTTAGCTATAATGTGACAGGTGAATAGCATCCATCTATTTCGAATGCTGTTCCTCTTGTGGAAGCAGGTAGAGGAAGTTAGAACTAGTGAAAGGGTGCAGTTACCGTGGCAGGGCTGCTCACGGGGCTGGAACAGGCCTGAAAACACCTTGCACTGAAGATCCTCCCCAGCTGCCTGGCTCTGAGGCTGCCCTGTAAGAAGAACGAGTTTCTCTACATGAAAACTCCACTCATGGCCAAGGGGAAAAGAGGTTGGAGGCCTGGCAGGGAGACCCAGCCAGAGCCCAGGCGAGGATGTGAAGTCCTAGTCCCCCTGGCCAGGCAGCCTGCCTAGAGCCTGGCTGTCACTTGTACTACGTGGTCTTCAGCAAGTTACTTAAACCCTAGACCTCATTTCCTCATTAGTAAAATGGGACTAGGAAAATCCACCTTACAGGTATAATACTCTTCTTAAAATAGCAAATGAATACTTTTTTAAGTAAATGTTTTAATGAAGTCTAATACAAAGAACACAAATTATGAACTCTCAAAGCAAATGCAACTGGATCAAGAAACAACATAACCAGTATCTCCCTCCCTCCCCAGAGTAACCACAGCCTGACATCTAACACCATAGACTAGCTTGGCCTGATTTTAAACTTGTTGTAAATGGACTCACATAGTATGTACTCCTCGTGTCTGACTTTTTTCACCTAGCATGATGTTTCTCTGAGAAATACTCACAATGTCATGAGAAGCAATAGAATGTTCCTGCTCATTATTGTATAATATTCAGTTCTGTGACTATACCACAGGCTTTAAAAAATCATTTAAATAATATTCACTTATAGTCTACTTCCTCCATGGCTATGTGACTTTTTTAAAATAGGAATTTTATGATGATATAATTCACACACCATACAATTCATCCATGTTAAGTATACAATCCAATGGCTTTTGTATATTTACAGAGCTGGACAACAATCACTTCAAATTTAGAACATATTAATCAACCCCAAAAGCATCTCATGCCCTTTAGCACTCACTCCCCATCCCCAGCCACCCCCTCCCAACCCCAGGCAACCACTAATCTAATTCCAGTCTCTAGAGCTTTGCCTATTATGGACAGCTCACCTTGTGCTTTTACACCACAGAAAAGATGGCAGGTACTGCCTCGAGCAAAGGCCAATGAGGGGTCTCGAATTTAAAACCAGTCTTATTTTGTGTCTTGTTCATAAAAGTGAGATATAGTTGATATAAAATATTTTCTAATCTCCTTTAGTTCCCATTTAATACATCAAAAGGATTAAAGAGATACAAGGAGAAAGAAGCATTTTTCCGTGTCCCCACCTCCTTGCTGGGCCCCAAGTCTCAGAGGGCAGAAGGACATTGGGAAAGCGGCGTTGCAGGGAAGACAAGACAAGCAGGGCCTCCGCCTCCCTATTCCTGGAAGACCTTCTCCTCAGGCTCATCCCAGTGCACGAGCACACGTGGAAATTAACCTAAGTGCAGCAGGTAGCCGGCTGCCTGCTACCTCGGTTGCCCTTGTTTAACCTGCAGCTTACAGCGTATCCAGAAGTTTTCAAGATGCCCTCAAGGAAGGGATGCAAGATGGATCTAAGCATCTGGACTAGGAGCTTCATGTACATGATCACCACAATAACGACTAAGAGGCTTGTAGTTGAGCATCGGAGGGTGGAATCTAGGGTTGTCCAACTGGGAGTCACAGCCAAACTTCAGAGCGACCCATAATGTTCCCCAAAAGAGGCAAGGTCACCATGGCCTAAACGAGGAGAGAGTGACGTGATGGGCAATTGCAGAACAGGGGTTGATTGGGACCATGCCAACCACACCTCACTGAACACCAACCAGAACATACCAGGGATCCATGCCAGGGCCCCTCTGCCCTGCCCATGCCTTGGTATGAAATACGTCGGGTGTCCCCCACAGAGATGGCGTTTTGGGGAGTTGATGGGACAAAAAGGACAAACTTAGCAAGTCAGACCACTTTATCCAGCAGATACTTATTTTTTGAAACAAATTTATTTATTCTAAAACAAATTTATGTTTAAAAACAAAACAAAAGGGCTGGGGATATAGCTCTGTTGGTAGAGTGCTTGCCTCACACTCACAAGGCCCTGAGTTCAATCCCCAGACCACAAGAGAGAGAGAGAGAGAGAGAGATTATTTCACTTATTGAATTGGACTAAGGTTGAACTTAAATACAGCAATTCTGTATCCTTGGTGGAGGGGGAATACAGGTGACCAAGCTGTCATAAGGAAACAAAATGCTACATTTTCTTGCAAATATGAGAGTATTAATGCAAGCAAATTTGCAATCTTGTTATAAAAGTTGTTTCACCTGACACATAGGTACTCAATAAAAGGTAGATATGACTCTTAGTGTTTTTGTCATTCTTGTTATTGCTGTTATTATAATAACTCACATAATATTCTCTTGGGAATATTAATAAAGCATCTGCCCGGGCTGGGGTGGGGGGGTTGAGGTCAGTGATAAGGCATATACTTAGCATGTATGAGGCCCTAGGTTCAATCCACAGCACCAAAACAATTTAAAAATTAAGAATTACCCTTCCTCTGCCTGCCTTCAGCCCTTCCAACTATCTCCTCAGCCCAGAGCATTTGAGCTATTTTCTCCTAGGACATGTGGTCTATAGCTAGATCACTTCACTCAGTCAGAGGAAGAAACCAGAGGGCCTCCAAGGAAGGGCAGCTGATAGAAATGTTCTTTTAAGAAAAGAGAAAGAGAGCCTGGGATATAGCTCAGAGGTAGAGTGCTTGCCTAGCATGCAGGAGGCCCTGGGTAAAATCCCTAGTACTGCAAAACAAACAAACCAAAAAAAAAAAAACCAGAATTCTCTGAGGTATTCTGAGAGCTACTTCACTACTTCTACCTTTGACTGAGATGCAATGTTTTCCCCATCAGTAGATCTAAAATTATATTTATTATTTAGTACTCACTGAAAGACACAAGAATAAGTTGATGAGAAATTTTCCACCACAATCTCAATTTTTAATCTCTCTCTCTCTATTGTTTCAGTAAATTCACTTATGATTTTTCATACTATGATCTCAATTTTGGTTCTGAAAATACGGCCCACACTTTTTCTATTACCATTCCGAAAGAGGCCAGAGCAGTTTTCCAATATCTTACATACGAAGAGAAGAGTAATTTTTTAGGGAAGGATTCCCAGGACATCATAACAATTTCCTTTTATTCCTAAGTTTGGTGTCAAAAAATCGACTTTGAGAACCCAGTTAGACAGGAAATTAAACCAAGAAACCAGAGTATTTAACTTAGTGAGTTGTTACACTGGAGAAGGGTGACTTACTTGGTGCCTTTTGCTTGCCCACAGACAGAACTGGGCTCAACAGGCCACAGGCCTCATTCTCTGTCAGTGGCTCCGCCCTAGCAATGGAATCTTGCTCCACCTCACTTTTCTTCTCTGTCCAATGGAGCTAACAAGGGTGTTCTGAGACATAATTGCTGTTTATAGACAGCCTCAGCATCTCAGATGAAAGGCACTGGAGTTGGGGAAAGCTTGCCCAAAACGAGTTAATGCTTTGATTAGTGGAGCCCAAGGAAGAAAAATACACCCCATGTCATCTGAGAATTATCCTGCTGGGCAAGAGAAGCAAGGTTTCACTTTACAGAGGACTTGGAATTTTTTTGTTCTCTTAAACATGTTCACAGTCCTTGAATTTCACTCCTGGCTTGAGGTTAGAGGAAGTCCTCAAGCACAAAGGGAAATCTCACTCATTAGGACTGTGAGGGCTTCAAATCATTCCTCCCACAGAGTCAAGAACATAGTAAGTGCTCAGTAAATGTTTATTCTGTGGCCCAATTATTCTATTTGCTCAAATCTGTAAAACAGGTTCCCAAGAACTAGATTGGCATAGTTTCAAGTCACAAAAAAAGGTGAAGAATCCAATGAAATAGATGACATGATCATTTTGAGTTGCAGAAGATGTTCATGCTCCATTAAGAATAATTTTAAGAGCCACACACATATTCCTGTAGGCTGGAGGTTGTGTCCAAAAACAACAGCAAACTAATGCACAATTGAAATTGTTGGTATTATTTTCATCTATAGAGAAAGAAACTTTAAAGTTATGTGACAGAGTAACAAATACATCAGAACATACACATCCTCAACAGTACAAATTTCAAGAGAATACAACTTTATTCTAACAATGACACATTGCTCAAAACATTTTAAAATTTTTCTTTAGAAACTTTTATAGAGAGCCTGAGGCCTATTATTTTTAATATCTGGTAGTGACAAATCTTCCCATTTGCAGAGTATATTTGATTTTTTAAACAGCTAAAGGGCATTAGGAATAGGTGGGTGATTGAGCATTTTAGATTATAAATGAAAAGGGAAATGTAATTACGATGTAATGGGAATTAATTTTTTCACATACTTTTTAAACTGGTTTTAAAGGAAAACCCCAAAGAAGCAGTTCCAGAAATGGATTTTGAGAGTTGACTTGGTAAATCTGTCTACTCCCACAGAGCGGACAAGTAGAGCAAGAAGAGCACCCTGTAAATGTCATCAGACCTCACACCTGTGTGTTCTGACTCAGCCTTTACAATTCGCGCCAACTCGACAGTACTGCAGTTACCCTGCTCATCTGGCCCTGCCCCAGGTCTGAGTTCAGTTCCTGGTGCACATCATCTCAAAAAGCATCTACGAAACACAATCCTGAGGCAGTTTTGTTTTGCTTGTAGTGCTCTACAATTAATAAAATATATTTTTTAATGTATCAGTAGTCCTACATTTTTATAAGTATCTTTAGAGGTTAAGTGAGTCTTCCCAAGTCCACAAGAGCCTCAAGGTGAAGTTTGCTTCCTGAGGTCAAGGAGCCAAATCTGCAAAAGGAACAGACAAGGAAATGCTCTCTCAACGAGGTGACACTGTGGTGAGTGAAACCTCCTCATCCTGTACAAAGGCTAAATCAAGAGCTAAGGGAGGAAGCAGGAAGTTAAAGACCACAAGAAGTGTGAGGTCTTCATTCCAAATTAAATATCGTTGTATCTTTTTTTTCTTTTTTTCTTTTTTTTTCCATTTGTTCTTTTTAGAGATACATGACAGTAGAATGTATTTTGACATTATACATACTTATTCTAAATAGAATCCCATTCTTGTGGTTGAACATGATGTGGTGTTTCACCCGTCATATATTCATATATGAACATAGGAAAGTTATGTCTGATTCATTCTACTATCTTGGCTATTCCCATCCCCCCTCTCTTCTCTTCATTCCCCTTTGTCTAATCCAATAAACTGTTCTCCCCCTACCCCTAATTGTGAGCCAGCATCCTCATATTAGAAAGAACATTTAGTCTTGGTTTTGGAGGATTGGCTTATTTCACTTAGCACAACAGTCTCCAGTTCTATCCATTTACCAGCAAATGCCATAACTTCATTCTTCTTTATGGCTGAGTAATATCCAGTGTGTGTGTGTGAGTGTGTGTGTGTGTGTGTGTATATATATATATATATATATATATATATATATATATATATATATCACATTTTCTTCATCCATTCATCTGTTGAAGGGCACCAGTTTGGTTGTCAGTATCTTTAGAATCATCATTTCTTACATTACTTATCATCAATCCTTTTCACCCAGACATAATCATTGCATCAGAAAAATCTACAACCTAAAGACACTCGTTGTTTGTGTGAGTGTGTCTACAACCTACAAGACACTTGTTTGTGTATGTATGTGTGTGTGTGTGTGTGTTTATGGTAGATACTGGGGATCAAACCCAGGGGTACTTTACCACTGAGTTACATCTCTAGCCCTTTTTATTTTTTGTTTTGAGACAGGATCTTACTAAATTGCCTAGGGTGGACTTGAACAATCTAGTTCAACTGCTAGGGAGTTGAACACATAAAAAAAGGAAAAGGAGAAAGACAAAGGAAAAGATATATTCTAGAATTAAAAACAGATGCACACTAACTAAACTTCTAAGAGCATGGAGTCTCACAGGCACTGCCAACAAATTTCTAAGAAAAAAAAAGAAATATAATTTTTCATAATTTTTCAGATTGTAACTTTACAATAGCAAGACATAGGAAGAATCAGGTTAGCAATTTTTATATTAGGAATCCCAGTTAGGAAACCCGTTTGCTTTCCTCCCCTGTCCCTCAAAAAATAAGTGGCACAGAAATGTCCATATACTCAGGACTTAGAGCAACATTTTAGCATCCTGAAAGAAACAACAACAAAAAAAATGTCATTTCCTTTCAAATTGTGTTTCTTTCAGCAGGGAATTCTGAAGTTTGTTAAAAGAATGGAAATGAAGACAGCTGATATTTATGGCTCCCAGTCTTTAAAAAAAATATATGAAATTACACTGCTTTTCTAAAATACAAAACCAGATCCAAAATAAAAACTTACTATTTTACAATAGAGTCTGACCATCAGGCTACATGAGAAGTATGATTGGTCATGGGATGGGTTCACCCCCCAAATGAAGGCATCTGAGCCTAATGACCACATCCCACATAGGTGACGGAAGTCCCCCTGAGTAAGAGGAATAACTTCAAATAAGAGTGTGTTGACTGGGTTGTCCAGGCAGCTGGGGACATGGAGAGGCAGATGGCTGTGCCAGTAAGGACTTGTGACATTGGAAAAATAAGGTTTATGGAAGATACACAAATGTTCCTACTCCCAGAAGACACAGATCAGCCAGATCTCAGGAGGTCATTGAGAACTAGCCATTGTCTTTTTTCCTATCTAAACTTTTATTATGTTCCTTGAAACTAGGTGTACATTAAACAGCTCCCAAATGAATCCAGCAAATCTACAAACTACTACTGAAGTTCTTCTTGGTCTTTTAACAGCCATCACTAGACTCCAAGTGCCCCAATTCTCTCATATCTCCTAGCTGCACAGACCTCCAGCGTAGCTACAATGGAATGACTCTGGGACAGCAGAATCCAATCACCTGTGGCTGGGAAGAGGAACAGAGCTCCATGGGACCAGCCTGGCTGCCTGCATAGCTGAGAACCAGATCCGAGTCATCCCTTCAGCTTTAGGAAGTCTGGTGGCCAAGAGCCAGCCCAACTTACTGGGGACCCAAGTCCTGAGGACAATCTGGAATTCCGATTCCAGAGGAACAAAGATGCAAATACTAGCACAGATTCTGGAGCAGGGGAGCAATACAAGTACCCAGTGAGTAAAACTGGGGCACAAGCGGAAGGCTTAATTACAGGAAGAAGATAGCAGTCACTGGATGTGGGGCACAAAGTGGGGGAGGAGTGGAGACCCGGTGTAAGAATAAACTGCCTCGCATGCTGGGACCCAGCACAAAGTCCTGACGTGGAGGCAATCGATGAAGATAGTCTGGCTGTTTAATTAATTAACTCAATGGCTTATTTAGCTAAACCAGGTCTGATGAGTTTTTTAAAAAAAAAACATGCATCAATGTGCATTAAGTCAGAGCTGTAGCACTCCAGCATCAGGACCACCTAAGGAGCTCGTCTAAAATATAGATACCAAGGCTGCCTAAGAGACACGGGAATCCTGACCCCTATGGGTCAAGGCCCTGGAATCTGCATGACATGATGGGCATTCCTGCTGTAGAGTGTGTTCTATTGTTCTATTGGGGGAAATTCTGAGATATTGGATTGTTTGCTCTGAACTTCAGGTTAAAAATGTATTTTTCTCCAATTGGATCAAATGGAAGTGATAAGCATATTCATATGAATAGGTGTGTGATTTGCCTGCTGTCCAGGGCGGCTGGATGGAGGTTATCTCACTCCCTGCCTCCACAGAGGACTGGTTTTCCCAGACTTCATTGCTACCCCAGGTCCCAGGTGCAGGGCCAGGCAGTTCCAGTTTCTGGTGCAATCCCCAAGGCTGTATCTCAGCCCGATCTTCTACCCACTGTGGCAAGTAATTAGGTCATCTTTTCCAAACATGACATGGGCCCAACCATCTCTGTTCCTTATTGTTCCCTGAAAGTGCCCCTGAGCTGGAGAGCCAAAGGAAAGCCCTTTGGGGTCCATAAAATCTCTAAGTCCCAGCATCATACCCATCCTCACTGTGTTGGTCCATTCCACAGGGATGAGCTATTGCCTTCCCTTCCCTTACTAGTTCCTTTCTTTCATTCAGAAATAAATATTTAATGAGCACCCACTATAAGCCAGGAGCTGGATAACTAAATGAGATTGTCCTTGAATTCCCAGAGACTCTTCAATTCTACACAAGAGTTACTACAATGTTTTTTTTTTTTTCACTTTAAGGGTAAAATTTTTAAAAAAAATTATATTCTGCCATATAATTTCACCATATAATTTCATTTATGTTAGTAAATAAATACTAAGTAAAGGCCAAACAATGTCATATTACAATGAACAATGAAGGAGTCAAAGTAATTTGAAAAGATCTAAGTCTTTAGAATACTTAGTATCGCCAGGCATGGGGGGGGTGGGGGCGCACAGCTGTAATCCCAGCAACTCAGGAGGCTGAGGCAGGAGGATCACAAGTCCCAGGCCAGACTCAGCAAACTTAGCAAGGCCCTAAGCAACTTAGTGTAAATAAAATATACAAAATAAAAAGGGCTGTAGATGTGGCTCAGTGGTAAAGTGCCCCTTCGTTCAATCCCTGGTACCAAAATATAAATGCATAAATAAATATAACGCTCAGTATTTTGGTATTCAACCTCAAAAGAAACTTGTAATAATCAGAAGCATATTTTCATAGTGCTCATGGACACTATTTCATACCTACCAACTTGGTGTGGGGCTCATTTTTTATAAATGTAGCAGTCAACAAACAATGAAGAACTTTTCTATTCTTTGTCTAGCAGTTATGCAACTAGACACTCAGTGCAGATCTCCCAGGTGTGGCACTGCTATTGAAGGAACAAGACAGTTCCACAGAGTTACCAATAAGCATTTCGTTAAAATCAGCATTTTAGGAACGCTTGAGGGGAAAGTTTCAGCTAATTATGAGGTCTGGTTTTTCTAAATTAGCAAATAAGGCCAGGCTAAGGGGCATTCTCTGCATGAGCACTGAACCCAAAGGCCAAAGGCAATAAATATAGAACTAGGCCTAACACCACATCTTCCTATTGTTACACTCAACGTGAATTGTCAGTTCCAAGACTACAGCATCATCTGTCATATGAAAACGATGCTGCTTACTTGAATAATGCTGCTTACTTACTTCATTCATTCATTGGCTTTGTTTTTACAACATAATAGCTCATGCTTATTATTTGCTCAATTCTAGGCATTTTTTATGGATAAGCTATTTAATCCTTCCAACCTGCCTATACTATTAACCTACCTGATATCAGTAAGTAAATTGAAGCCCACAGGGACCAAATGACTTGAGGTTACACATAAAGTCAGTGGTGTGTCTAAGATTTGAACCCAAGCAGGTCTGGCTCCAAAACCTGGATTCTTACCCTAAAATCATACTGTTTTATAATTGTACATTGTACATATTTGTATATATATGAAATTGTGTAAATATAATATACAAAAGTTTATATGACTTTGTAGTTTTACATATTTATGTAATTACAATAAAAACATTTCATACAATATTTCAGCTTGTGAGAATTTCTTTTCTGACTTAAAAAATGAAAGAAAAGGAGCCAGGCATGGTGGCACATGCCTATAATACAAGTAACTAGTAGCCATTGTTTCGCCATGGAACAGTAAACCTTGGTGATCTTGACACTCTTGGGTGAAATACAGTCCAGGATCCAGTTTCCGACTACCTGAGTGAGGAGAAGTAGTAAGGATAGCAACTGAGTGCCTTCCCAGACCATAGGTCCCTATCTTACCCACACCCCCCACACACACACACACACATGCACACACACACACATTTAGTTGTCATTGGGCCTTTGTTGTTATTTATTTATGTGTTGCTGAAAATCAAACCCAGTGCCTCATACATGCTAGGCAAGCACTCTACTACTGAGCCACAACCCCAGCCCCTCACATCACATTCTTGAAGTTCGCCATTCCTGTGATGGTCAACTAATGTTCCACATTCCTGATGATGCTGAAGGAGACAGCTCTGGGGCAAGCCAGTTTGGAAATACGTTCACGAGCCCATTCGTGCAGCTTGGAGCCTGCTCCTCTAACCTGTCATTGCTTTTTATGTTTCCAATTCCATGCATCAGATTCCTTTTCTGCTTAAAATCCTCAGACATGTTCCCATATCTGATCACACCTGCATTGACTCACATAACAACGATCCTATAAGAGAATGACTACCATCCCTATTTACAATCTGAAGAAACTGAAACATAATGAGGTTAATTAGCCCGCCCAAGGTGCTACTTACTCAGTGGCAAAACAACTCAGACTATCGAGCTCCACAACCCACACAGGCCAAGGCTACTCTGTCTCTGTCAGTTTGTGCTACTATAACAAAGTGCCACAAATAGGTTGCTTATCAACCAACATTTATATCTCACAGTTCTGGAAGCTAGAAGTCCCCTATCAGAGTGCAGCATAGTAAGGTCCCAGTGAGAGCCTTCTTCTGGCTTGCAGATTCTGAACCCTTTTTCATGTATCCTCACATGATGGGAAAAGGACTGAAAGTGCTCTAGGGTTGTTTTTATAAGAGTATTAATCCCATATGTGAGGGCTCCACCCTTGTAACCTAATCATCTCCCAAAATTCCTACCATGGTGGGGGGTTAGAATTTTAACACATGAATTTTGGCAGGACATACACATTCAGTCCATTGGAGCTTTCTCAGTATGCTCAGTATATTTTAAGTAGCAGGAAGTAATGATGCTTCACAGGATTGCACTTCACAGGATGAATTATTTTTCTGACCTGATTCTATTTCACTCATGATTCAAATTCCTGAAGAGTGTAATTGGTCCAACTTGGTTCTCAGATCCTGCCCACCCAGCACTACTTGATTGACAATTCCATCAAGACCGTATATGGTACAGTAGAATAGATCCTCCAAAAGAACATTCTATTGCTGTTTCTCAAGGACAAGTCCAATAGTTTGAATCTGAAATGTTCCCCAAAGGCGCATGGATTAAAGGCTTAGTTCTAGGTTGGCTCTGTTGGGAGGTGGTGGAAATTTTAAAAGGTGGGGCCTAATGGGATGTCCTCCAGATTACTGGGGCCATGCCCTTGAAGGAGATGGTAGGATCCCAGCCCCTCTTCTTTCTTTCTCTCTCTTCCAGTTCCCTGCCATAAGGTTAAGGGTTTTGCTCTGGCCCATGCCCCCTGACATCATGTCCTGTATCACACACGCAGAACAATATATACACATATATACATATCACATATTTTATATATGATCTCATTATATATTGTATAATATATATTATATAGAGATATAGAAAACTGCAGATAAGTCTGTCACAGGTTTATTTTGTAATCCATTTCACCTAAGAACTAAAAGGGACACTCAGATACTTTTAAACCCCAGGTAAGCACTCTTTGCTGCTTTTACTAAGATTTTTCCCTTCACCAATCATTTCCTGTTCTTTGATTCCTCTCATCACTTTTCTCTGATTTATGTCAAAGGTTGATTATGCGATTAAGGGCTGCTTGCAAAACATGCCTCTGCATATCACATTTCCCCAAAGCTCTGCCCTTTTCCCACTGCAACCTCCATGTTTTCACTTTTCCCCACAATACAAGTAATTTCCCAACTATAAGTTCATAAAATCGCCATGATAGAAACTTCCCTCCCCATCTGGTCAATCTTTGAATTGACCAGGATAAGATGGTCTCAAGTGTCATTTTATGAAGACCACTTTTCCCAGAGGACACTGTGCAGGAAATGGAAGAGGGCTTATTCTAGTCAAGGCTGATCTCCCATAGCAATCAGCAAAGTAGTTTACCACTAGTCAAAAAGGTGCTGGGGCTTTAGCTACAGAGGTAAAGTCATACCCTAGAAAGAGTCAGAAATATAATAACACCAGGGCATTATTTCTTCTTTTAGAATAGGAAGAAAAAATTTCAGCAAGTATAGGTCTTGCCTGATCTGCCTGGAAATTAATGAGCAGAGACCAGTGCTGTTTACCATATTAATTGAAAGATGAATGTGTGGAGGAACAAATAGCAGAAAATATGTTCGACAATGGTGGCCAATCAGATTTCTCAGAGTCAAACAGAGTCTGAACATTTAGGGAGAACATTCTAAAACTTTCCTTCAATTGCTAAATAATTGTCTCACACAAGAAACATTTTACATCAACCAAAAGAACAGTCAGGCCTCACCAGACATAGTGAGACAGATCACTTGTAAATTATAAATGAATGGCATGACCAGACACACTGTTCTAAATCATATCCACGGTGGCAGCTGTCCATTAGGAAGCTCCAAGCATAATCCCTCCACAATAGAATTTCGTACTCAGAGTTGTGCCCAGCCTTGCCATGGTAGAAGCTCAATTCATTTGCTTGGAAGAGCAAATAAGAACAACAGGCCTGCCTTGAATGTTAGCTACATGTGGCCTTGAACCTGGGCACTTCCCTTCTCCACATCAGAACATGAAAGGAAAAAAGAAAATTTATTTTTCTATTCCAGAGCAGGGCCTTAAAATTATTTCTCTTACTGCCTCCTTTTTATGTTTTAATCTTTTGATAAAATAATGGATGTAATGCCCCAACATTAGAAGACATTTGGAAAAATTCATCACCCTAATGGAATCATTCTACCCTTTTGTTTTTTGCAAAGTCAAAATCATAATGTGTATGAGATCTGGTCATCTGCTCTTTTCACTTATAATGGCAGGCATCTGCTCCTGTTACAAGTTCCATAATCATAATTGTAACAAAAGCATGTGTCACCATATTGTTGGCCCCAGTTTAATTAATCATTTCCTTATTGTTCATCCAGGTTAAAAGAGTCCCTATTAGCCAGTATAAAGCCAAAAAGGTTCTGGTTTGCTTTTAAGACTGGATTTGGTAGCTAAGTATGGAACCAACCTAGGTGTCCTTCAATAGTTGAATGGATAAAGAAAAGATGGTGTACATATACACAATGGATATTACTCAGCAATAAAGAGTGAAATTATGGCATTTGCCAGTAAATGGATGGAACTGGAGACTATCATGCTAAATGAAATAAAGCCAATCCCAAAAAACCAAAGGCCAAACGTTCTCTCTGATATGTGGATGCTGATTCACAATAGGCTGGAGGTGGGAAGGAAGTGGAGTTCGATGGGTTGGACAGGAGGGAATGGGGGGAAGGGAGGAGGGGTGAAAATGGGAAAAACAGTAGAATGAATCAGACATAACTTTCCTATGTTTATATCTGAATACATGACTATTGTAACTCCACAACGTGTATACAACCACAAGAATGGAAACTTATACTCCATGTATGTATGATATGTTAAAACACATTCTACTGTCATGAATAACTAAAAAGAACAAATGAATTTAAACAAAAAAAAAAAAAGACTGGCTGTGGGAAGCTCTATTCAGAGAACAATTACTGTAAAAAAGTGACTTCCCTAGATGCGAGATTGAGGCCAGCCCAGGGGGAGTAAGCTCCTACTGCTGGGGAGTTTGGGGAATAACAGAAAATTCCTGGTGCTAGAGGTCCAGGCAATAGAGCCAGGACAGGGTAGAGAAAAGTAAAGCAAAAAAAAAAAAAAGAAGAAGAAGAAGAAGAAAGATAAAAGTCCTACCCAGAACAAATTTTACCCATAATTAGTTACATTTAATATCATTTATCTTGCTCCTTTCTATTATTAACTTTTAAACAGTATTTAAACCTTTAACAAAATTTTTTCTTCAAAAATAACTTTAACCATTGCTGGGAGCCATTAGCCAAGTAGGTATGACAATTTCCTTGCCAGCGTACCCCATGTTGCTGACATTTTGCAGTGACATTGAATGTAGTTGACCTTGCTCAAGGACCAGGGCGGATTAGGGTGTTCCTGGTTTAACATAATCGGGTTTAGGGCGTTCCCAGTTTAGGTTCCAGGTTTAAGGTTTAAGATTATTCCTGCTGGGAATAGGGCGTATCCTGCTGCCTAAGTTCCCCTTGAGTTCTCACGGGATTCAGAGTATATTTTGGGAGACAGAAGCCCAGTGGAGGTGGATTTGGGCAGAGAAGGTGGATTTGGGCAGAGAACGTGGATTTCCCCAGGACGTGATTGTAGACGGCTGGTGTGAGTTCGGGAATAAAGAGTTGCTGTTTGAATCTACAAGCTGTGTGGTGGCTCGTGATTGTGTGCCCAGCCAGACTGCGGCATTTGTGCCCAGCCAGACTGCGGCAAACCATTACATTTTATATTCAATGAAAAAAGAACAAATGTGGGCTGGGGATGTGGCTCAAGCAGTAGCGCGCTTGCCTGGCATGCATGCAGCCCTGGTTCGATCCTCAGCACCACATACAAACAAAGATGTTGTGTCCGCCGAAAACTGAAAAATAAATATTAAAAAATTCTCTCTCTCTCTCTCTCTCTTAAAAAACAAAAGTTAAAAAAAAAGAACAAATGTACGTAGTAAAAATGATAAAAAAAAATTCCTCAAGCACAGAATAGAATATTTCAAATCACAGACTTCTATCCTTCATCAAGAAGTAAATAAATAATTACTAACAGTATACCCTGTGTCTTTCTAGAATTTTTCTTTGCATATGCATACATATTTACATGCATGTCCCTATTTCTTATTTACACAAATGAGAACACACACTGTATTGCACTTGACATTTTTACTTGACTTCAGATCTCACATTGATCCATCTTGGCATATTTAATTTACTTTATTATTTTTTAAAGAGCTGCATAGCTCTTTGGTGTATAAAAGTGCTATGATTTATTTAACCATTTCCCCATTGAGAAATGTTTTTATAGTTTCTATTTTTCCTTTTTTTTTTTTTTTTT
>NW_026000153.1:3224477-3227240 GCF_001458135.2 Marmota marmota marmota
ATTTCCCATTGAGTAAATGATTTTTATTAGTTTCTATTTTCCTTTTTTTTTTTTTTTGTATTACAAATGATGTTTAACCATGACATTTTTTTGATAGATCTGGGGCAATCAGAAGTCTTGGATTTCCGGAACAATCTTTCTGTAATGTAGCAAATTATTTTCAAAAGATAAAATAATTTGTATAGATTCAAAAAGGCATTTGGTAAAGCTTACTATTTCAATCCTGATTTTTTTTTTAATTTCACTAAAGAAAAATTTCTTTTTTCATTTTCATGCTTAACAGGAAATAACGAAGCTTCACCAGGAGAGTCAGGAAAAAGACAAGGTTGTTCACTCTATTATTAGCTAATGAAAATGAAAGCAAAAAAAGCATTAAAATTGGAAATTAGGAAGTAAAACTGTCTGCCTGCAGACGATGTATTATACAACTTGAAAAAAAAACAATAAAAAACATTTAGAAACAATAAAGGCATACAATAAGGCGGCTCTCATGGACTATGAGATGGGCAACCCCCTGGGGGCAATCTGAACTATCTATCAAAGCCCAATGAGCTCCTAAGCGTACTTCCAGAATTTTTTCCTTCAAATATTCCGCTCCGTGGACTCAGAGACACAGGTACAGGTATGTATCTAGATACATGGATCTTTCATTAGAGCAGTTTTTATAAAAAGCAAAGGCTGGAAACAGCTGGTTTTTTAAAGGGGGTTCCTATACATCTCTGAACCAGTATATGATATGGGCATAAAATATTTTTCAAAGAAAAGCTGAGAACCTGGTCTCAGTGAAAGTCTCTAAAGAACAAAACCTGGAAAACATGAAGAGCTGTATTTTTACCATGTACCTTTCATACCACTGGGACTTGCTGTGTGCCCCCAAATGCATGCCTTAAAATGTGATTTACTTCTTATGCTATGATCAAGCCAGAAAACTGATTTTTAGTTCAAAATAGATGGGATTCATTCAGTAAAGAAAAACTTTTCATTGGCATTAAGGGGAGAAAAATGATACTTAGGATTGTTTTGTTATCATTATGTTTATAGTGTTATGCTCGAATTCGGGACCCCCAAAAGACCACCAGAGACCCAAGATCGATGTAAGCAGGAAAGAGGTGTTTATTGCGAGCTAGCTCGGTCCTCCGTGCACACACAGCAACTGATGTCGCTGAGAGGCTGCGAGCCCGGGGTTTGCAGGAGTTTTATACACTCTTTGGGGAAGGCAGGGACTTCACAGACATCATAGCATCTCTTAGCAAATCATCACACACCGCGGGAAAATCAAATAACAAATCTAAAACATGATTAGCACATTCACTGGCGGGAACAAGTTGGGTAGGGGTGATTGGTCAGTACAAAAGGGGTATTCATTTGAACTGATTGGTTTAAGCCAAGATGGGTGTTCATGCTGAATTATTTGGTTTCCCAACACCATAAACTACTGGGAGGGTCATCTGGCATCCCAGGTATTTCCCTGTCTCATGCTGATTGGTGGCTGCTAGGGGGTTACTATGGGTCTCCACCTAGCCTGACTGAGTCAAGGACAGCTGGAGCAGCAGATCTCTCCTGTTATTTGTAGATAAACAACTTAGCAGGGTGGGAATGTGCCTAGGAGTGCTCTGTGGGTCTTTCCAAGGACAAAGGTGATGTCCCTTCCTTGGACAGGCTTTGCTCTGAGGTAGAGGCTGGTTTTTCAACAGTCGTTTTAGTCTTTATAGTCCTGAAATGGTACAACTGTGTCTCTTCTCATCCACTAACTTTACAGGTCAGGTTTTTCAAGTCCTGTGGCCAGATACCAGTTCGTGTCACTGAATACAGTGAATTCTGCTCCGAGGCTTTTTTTTCTTTTTTTCCTTTTTTCTTTTTTGATATGGGGGACTTAACTCAGGGACACTTTACCACTGAAATACATCCCCAGCCCTTTTTGATTTTCTTTTTGGTTTGTTTGGGGTTTTGTTTGTTTTGTTTTGTTTTGTTTTAAGACAGGGCCTCATTAAATTGCTGAGGTTGGCCTTGAATTTACAATCCTCCTGTCTCAGCCTCCTGAGCTGCTGGGATTACGGGGATGAGCCATTGCATTTGGCTAGGAAGCTTTTCTGAGGGACTTCAGAGACTGTTAGCTTTCTATCACTGTCACAAATACCTGACATAATCAACTTACAAAAAACAAAATGTTTACTTTGGCTCCCACTTCTGAAGATTTTTATCAATAGTTATTGACCCCACTGTTTTGGACCTGTGGCAAGGCTGCACACCATGACAGTAGAGCAAAACTGCTGAGCTTCTTTGGATTGGGGTCACTCCATTTGACTGGTTTCCTGCTATAGTCTGATTTTTTTTTTTTTTTTTTTGGTACGGGGATTAAACCCAGGGGGGCTTAACCACTGAACCACATCTGGAAAGCAGAAGAGAAGAAAAAGGGGTGAGGTCCCAGCATTCCCTTCAAAGTCACACCCCCAATGAACTGAAGAACTCCCCCTAGGACCCATTTCTTAAGATTTTCACCATCTCCTAATGGCACCACAGTAGGGACCAATCATTTAACACATGGGCTTTTAGGGGACATTTAAGATCCAGACTATAGCCAGGCAAGGTGGAGCATGCCTATAATCCCAGCGGCTAGGGAAGCTGAGGCAGGAGGATCATGAATTCAAAGTCAGTCTCAGCAACTTAATGAGTTGCTAAGCAACTCAGTGAAACCCTGTCTCTAAATAAAATACAAAGAAGAGGTGGAGATGTGGTTCAGTGATTAAGCCCCACCCCCACCCC
>NW_026000153.1:3227265-3256158 GCF_001458135.2 Marmota marmota marmota
ATCCCGGTACCAAAAAAAAAACAGATTATAGCAAGAAACCAGCCAAATGGAGTGAACCCAATTCAAGGAGCTTGGTTCAGGCTAACCCAGAAGGTGGAAGAGAGAAAACTTTGTCCGGTGGCTGTTCTGCTTGCTCTAGCTGGCTCCTCTGGTTACTGTGACATCAGAGACAATACAGTTCCACTCTAAACCTCCTTCATCTTGTGTTTTCCCTTCCTCTTCTGGTCACTTCTGATGTAGAGAGGGGAACTTAGGCAATTCTAGTGGGTGGGAAGATGAAATGAAACAAGGAGGTATGGTGTTAGCAAAAGAAAAATTTACACTGAATGACAATAGTATTTTATTTTAAAATTACCTAGACTGAACTATAGGGATTAGTTCCCAAAATTTCATGCACCAACAGAGGAGGGACTCAGCTGCACCTGAGTCTCTGGGGAGCATCTTTCAATGGAAGAATTCCCAGCCTGCACTTTAAGACATTCTGCTTCACTGGTTCGAGGGTAGGACCTGAGAATACATATTTTTTAAAACACTTCCTGAGTAATTCTGAAGGGCAGCCAGGCTTGGCAAACACAGGTATGAATTATTCAGTTACATCCAAATTATTTTGACCCATATAACAGTCTAATAAATTTGGATGTGACCCTTTGGGGAAAAAGTCCCAGAAAAAATTGCTATCGTAAGGAAATTAAATTAATCCTCAAGGGTGAGTAAATTAATTCCAGTAAACACATTATAGTCGCTGCATTAAGTAAAAATTTTGTCTTCCTAATCAATAATGAAATAAGCAGAGAGAGGATATTTTAAAGTCTGTAGGAGATATTATAATTGAAGCACTAGCCTAGATCTGATAAATATTTTATAGACAATCAATTTTATTTCATTTTACTTGAGAAATGACTAAGGGCCTGTGTTTCTATTTGGCAACATCAGGTTTTTTGAGTTGAACTGGAAGCCTACCGTGTTGGTTAAACTAATGTGAATTTCTCCCTGGAGGTGATTGTTAACAACTCGTGACTAAAAGACATTGGGTCATTTCTCTCCTCAATCTAAGCCACTCTGCATTGCTAGGCCGGTTTTGGGGCTCTGGCTCTGAAGTACAGTGCTGAGAGCCATCTTTTAAAAGTAATCTTCCTTCAAAATCTACCTTTTCCCCCTAGGTATGTTGCTCACCTGTAATCCCAGCAACTTCGAGGCAGAAGCAGGAGGATTGCAAGTTCAAGACCAGCCTTGGCAACTTGGCAAGACGCTCCACAACTTAGTGAGATCTTGTCTCAAAATAAAAAGAACTGAAATGTAGCTCAGTGTGAAAGCTAGGCCTGAGTTTCAGCATACATATTTTTTTTAAAGAGAGAGAGAATTTTTTTAATATTTATTTTTTTAGTTTTCGGCAGACACAACATCTTTGTATGTGGTGCTGAGGATCGAACCCGGGCGGCACGCATACCAGGCCAGCGCGCTACCGCTTGAACTACATCCCCAGCCCAGTATACATATTTTTTAAAAAATAATCTTGCCTATTTGCAAGGTACAGAGTTGTAGATCTCTTATCCTGGTCCTCCTGAAAACCTTGTAAAACTTGACTGCAAAGTGAGGTAAAGAAAGAAGGAAAATTAGGTTCTTTTCACTCATCAATTTACAGGACCAAACAAGAGGTTTATACCAATAATAGGTAAGTTTATGGTAAACACCCATAGGGGTATGCAGGATGCCAGAGTTTATAGTGGTGGTTATTTGGTTTGATTTGGTTGATTTTTTTCTTCCCATCCTAAATTGAGTAAGAGGTTTTGCAAAAGATATAATCAAACCAGTCAAGAAAAACCTTCAGGGTGAGTAAACTTATGAAAAAATTATCTCAACACAAACAAGGAGTATACACGGAAAGTTAGGTATTCTCAGTTCTCAAAAGTTGTAAAACAGCTGGGCTTGGTACCACACACCTGTAATTCCAGTGACTCCGGGAGGCTGAGATAGGAGGATTACAAGTTCACAGCCAGCCTCAGCAACTTAGCAAGGCCCTAACCTACTTAGTGAAACCCTATCTCAAAATGAAAAATAAAAAAGGCTGGGGATATGGCTCAGTGTTAAGCACCCCTGATTTGAATCCCTGTTACAAAAAAAAAAAAAAAAGTTGCAAAACAGGTTAGTTCAACTTCGTGTGAAAATGCACTAGAGAAACTGATTATCGGAGTCTAAACTGAGATTTATTTATTTATTTATTTATTTATTTATTTATTTATTTATTTATTTATTTTACATTCACGAGAAATATAATAACTTCAAAAGATCCTTTCACCCTTTCTTGGATCCATCTCACTCAGGCTGCTCACGCTGGCTGCAAATGCGGTGAGAGTCTCCACATGATTTAACTGGATGCCACAGCAGGCCTCTAGAGGGCGCTTTGCATGAACGATCTCGAGCTTCGGAGAAGAAAAGGGGAAGGGGCTGGAGATAGAAGATCAAGCCCCACGACCACCAGGTTAAGATTCCCTAAAAGTTGCCTTCAAGGAAACAGTGTCCCCAGAAGGAAGAAAACTAAGGAAAAGGAAATTTGAAAGCTATGTGCTCTCTCATCACCGAAGAGGAAACTTACAGATAACTGCAAATGAGTGTGTCATATGAATGTCCCCAGCCCAGGCCCTTAGGAATGCTCCACTGACTGCTTCTGAGCAGCTGTGATCACATTCAGCACAGACTGCCCACTGCTGGCTAAGAGTGCTGTTGCTTCCAGAGAATGTCCTGCCTGG
The DNA here is from genome assembly GCF_001458135.2 of Marmota marmota marmota. Taxonomy (NCBI): domain Eukaryota; kingdom Metazoa; phylum Chordata; class Mammalia; order Rodentia; family Sciuridae; genus Marmota; species Marmota marmota. Next base: position 3,230,013 of record NW_026000153.1, read on the forward strand.
TATGATGGCACATGACTGTAACCCCATCTCCTTGGGAGGCAGAGACAGAAGGATCACAAGTTTGAGGCCAGCCTCAGCAATTTGGAGACACTGTATCTCAAATTAAAAAAAAAAAAAAAAGTGGGAAGGAGGGGGTCAGAGAGGGGGTGTAGCTGAGTGGTAGTGCCCCTAGGTAATCCCCTCCTCAGAGTGGAAGGGTGATCATAGGCAGCTACCAACAGATTCATCCATAACCAACCTGGAAGGGATTGGGACTGAGAGTGGCATTCCCCTATCACACATTTGCACCTAAGAGAGGACACCACCATCTGTGCAAATTGCTGAGATGAGTGTTCCAAAGCCAACATCTTCATTATGGTTATCTTAGGTCTCAGGTAGCCCCCCAGAGGTGGATGTGTCTGTTGAAGAGAAAGGATCAAGGTTTTAGTGAATGTCTCCTATTTCTGTATTTATAATGCACAGGAATATGTGACTAAATAAACCAGAAAGCTGCATGGTTCTTTGAGAATTATATAATTCATATGTGAGAATTATATAAAAATTCAGGTCTGGGTGTAGCTCAGTGGTAAAGCATGTGTTTAGCATGCTCAGGGCCCTGGATTCAATCATTAGCACCAAAAATAAAAATAAAATTAAAATGCAGAGACTTGACTCCTTGTGTGTGTGTGTGTGTGTGTGTGTGTGTGATTAGAAATTAAACCTAGGGCTTCATATCCGCTGGGCAGGTGTTCTACCACTAAGCTACACCCAGCCCTTGCCTGTATTAAGCAAGAAAAATTACTTCAAGTTGGTCAATGCAAACTTTTATCCCCCTTTCATATATGCAGATTTTTCCTGCAGTTATGGGAAGAAAATATTTACTTTGGCCTCCAAGAGTTTTATTTTAGATGAGATAAGAAAACACACCCACATAACGATTCAAGATCAATAAAAGGCAGAACTTAAATCAGAACCTAACTGGTGTGATAGGGAATTAAAATCATAACAATACTCTAGAGAAAGAAATAAAACATGACTGGGAGCCAAGGTAACTGCTACTGTAAAAGGTTTCATAGAAAAAATGATCCGTTAGCAGAGCTCCGAAAATAATTTAGTTAAATGTATATGGGAGCCGGGCACAGGGGCACTCGCCTGTAATCCCAGTGACTTGGGCGGGAGGCTGAGGAAGAAGGATCACAAGTTTTCTTCAGCAACTAAGTGAGGCCCTAAGCAGTGAGACCTGTCTCAAAACAAAAAAATAAAAAGGGCTGGGGATTGGCTCAGTGGTCAAGTGCCCCTGGGTTCAACACCCAGTACCAGGGGAAAAAAAATTATATAGAAGTGGCAGAAGTTTATTCCAAAGAGAAGTAACAGCCAAAGTACAGGGGTCAGAACAACAGGGATTGTACAGGATAAAGAGATGTCTGCCTGCCATTCTCCCAGCCCATGACAGTGTATAGAAATATACCCTATGTACAAGCCCCTGTGCCAGACACACTCATTTATCCCCATTTCATCCGCACAGAAGTCTAAGGAGGCAAGTCCAGTTGAACAAACCAGAAGGGAAAGGCTCAAAGGGGCTTAGTAACTTGTCTGGGTTACAAGTTGGTGAGTGGCACAGGTGGGACTCCAACTGGAATCAGCGGGTCTAGAGCCTGTGCTATGAACTCCAGCAGGCTCATATGAATCTATGGTTGAGTGGTCAACCAGCAACAGGGAGCTGCATAAAGTTCTCAGGTATGTGCTGGTGGCCAGTACAATCTGTCGAGAAGCAGACAGACGAGAATGGGATAAACTGGCTGCTCAATTGGTTTAATGCTTATCATCCTACACTCTCAGTTTCACACTCAAGCTACCTGGATAGGCAGTTGTGCTTGGGACTTGCAATTGATCCTGAGACAAGTGAAGGGGAAATGGAAAAAAAGAGCCCACTCTGGTTTGGGGCTTTGGGGGCTTTGAAACTGGGGATTGAACTCAGGGGCGCTTTACCACTGATTCTACATCCCCAGCCCTTTTTATTTTTTATTTTGGGACAGGATCTCCCTAAATGGCTGAGATTGGCCTCGAAATTGCAATCCCCCTACTTCAACCTCCCCAAGTCACTGGGATTACAGGCATGTGGCACCATGCCCAGATCAAAGAGCCCATTCTTAAGGGCCTTCTGGAAGAGGAACTGGAAAACAAAGACAAAAGAAAGGAAAAAGTTAAAGATGCTACATCTACAAGGTTTCTCCAAAGGTACCCATTAGCATCATAATTCCCTGGGGATCTTGTTAAAAATGCCAAGCCCTAGGCCCACAGTCTGGTGATTTCTTAAATTTTTAAATGTGGCTCAAGTGGTAGCGCGCTCGCCTGGCATGCATGCAGCCTGGGTTCGATCCTCAGCACCACATACAAACAAAGATGTTGTGTCTGCTGAAAACTAAAAAATAAATATTAAAATTCTCTCTCTCTCTCTATCTATCTATCTATCTAAAAAAAAATTACCACACAATTACTTTTCTAGGTATATACCTAAGAAAAGTGAAAGCAGGGACTTGAACAAATATTTGTACACCAATATCATAACAGTGTTATTCACCATAGTCCAAAGGACTCAAAGTGCAACAGTAAATGGATAAATGGGTGGATGGATGAATAAAATAAAATATGATGTGTGTGTATGTGTGTGTGTGTGTGTGTGTGTGTGTGTGAGAATATTAGCCCACCTTAAAAAATACAGAAGAACCTGAAGGCGTTATGCTACTTATGCTAAGTAAAATAAGCTCTTCACAAAAAAAGGATAATATTGTGTGATTCCAGCTATAGGAGATCTCTATAATGGGCAAGTTCATAAAGACAGAAAGTAAAATAGATATTTCCAGGGCCTAGAGAAAAAGGGGAGAGTGGGGACTTATTGGTTAATGGTTACAGAGTTTCAGGTGGGAAAGATAAAAAAAGTTCTGAAGATGGATGAAGGTGATGGTGACACAACAATGTGAATGTTCCTGTCACTGAACTTTGTACTGAAAAAATGGTTAAAATGGCTGGGGATGTGGATCAGGGTAAAAGCACTTACTCTGCATGCATGAGACCCTGTGTTCAATTCCCAGCATGGGAAAAAAAAGAGATTTTATAAAAATGATAAATTTTATATTGTGTATATTTGACCACAATGAAAAACAGGGAAAAAAATGAAGGAACACTATATTAACACATTCTCCTGTGAATGGACATTTGTGATTTCCCCGGTTGGTGTGTTTATTTCTTTGTTTTTATGGCTAGGACAGACAATACTGAGGAAAACATTCTTTTATTTGTCTCCTCGTACATATGTGCAAGAGATTCTGAAAAATATATACCTAAAAATGGAATTGCTGAGTCATCTTTACTATGAGAAATTTTCTTCCAAAGTGGTTGTACGATATTATATAATTTACACCATAAAATAATAATTTGTAAAGAAAATATTCAGGAAATGCTAAATTTGAGCCCAAAGGAAGTGGGTGAATCTCTCAACTTCCCCAGCCATCAGGAAGGGTATGACCCAGAAAATGGGTCTCCAACCAGACTACGCCCGGCATTCTTTCTTTTTTTGCTGAGCATTCGTTTTAAGACCATTGGCTAAAGGATGTCCACCTCGTGGTGGACCTTCACAGTGTGAGAAGCAGCTTCACTGCACTCTGGGTGTCAGCTTGTTTGAGTCTAGGGATACAGAACACCCACACATAAGTCACACAAGCAATTCTATCACTTACCCAGGCAGCAAGAGACAATGGAAGATCTGGATTTATTACAAGCAATCTCCCAAGGCTCAGGAAGGCAACCTGGAGTGAATAGAGTCTTGTCCACAGATACTTCACTGTTCCACAGCTGAGGAATCCCAGAAAAGCATCCTGACCTGGTTTTTATACCCAATGGGACATGAACCACTGGACTGCAGTGGAATAGAGCTTGGGCTGTCGGTCAGTCCTTCCCTATCTCAGGATGTCATACTCCCAGCACATTCTACAGTTATTCTTGAGAACTACAAGTGAGAAAATGGAGAGAATTGGGTCTGTGTAAGGCCACTCAGAACTGTCCTGTAGGATGCTGACTGGTTGGAAACTTCCAGGGGGGAATGGCTGAATGGGATGGGAGGCTGATCTAGAAATGGTGTGTGGGGACCTTTTGGAAATTCAAGTTCAGAAACACAACTATTTGCTATTTGCCTGGATAAAACCCTTCTCCCTTCTCCACAGCAATTCCATCTTCTCTGATTAAGTAAGAAAAAGCAGAAGGATCCAGATTCACAAAATCAGCCTGGAGAAAGAAAAGCATTAGTTAGAAGACCCAGGACACCTTCCTTCAAGTATTAGAAAACATCTAATCTCTGGGAACGGTAGCACATGCCTATAATCCCAGCAGTTTGGGAGGCTGAGGGAGGAGGTTTGTGAGTTCAAAGCCAGTCTCAGCAATTTAGCGAGGCTCTAAGCAACTCAGTGAGACCCTGTCTCTAAATAAAATACAAAAAAGGGTTGGGGATGTGGCTCGNGTGGTTCAGTGGTACAGCACTTGCCTAGCACATGTGAGGCACTGGATTGGACCCCAGCACCACATAAAAATAAATAAATAAATAAACAAAATAAAGGTTAAAAAGAGAAAAATATAACATTGTTGTGGAAATGGAATTCACTCTGACAAATCCCAGAGAGCAGTCCCAGTGGTTAGAGTCCCTAGGAGGACCCCATAAACTTGGAGTGGGGTCTGCAAGGTCCTGGAGATGTCTACCCAACCTAGCTTGTCAAAGGGTTTATCCCAGGACAGTATGTTGGGGAAGCCAAAGGAGATGACAGCTAAGGTCCTTGCCCACTGTGATAAAAAACCAAACATATCCAAATAATGTACCTGCCAATATCAGTGCTCAGTCTTAGAATCATTTGGTCAACATTTATTTTGAATTGGGTTTTCATTTATGCTATAAACTCATTTTGATCTTACCACAAAACATATTTTAACCCTTTTCACAGAAATTGCAGTCCCTGGAATATTAAGAATGCTGCCAAAGTTTAGGTTTACTATATATAAAGTAAGCCAAGATTTCCACTAATCAAAAAAAAAAAAAAAAAACTACTTTAAACAGATGCACACATCTTTTTTCCCCTTATTCCAGATAGGTCATAGTTTATTTCAACTCCCATAAATGGGTTAATCATCTTTTCAAGATTTTCTCCCACAGGTACTTGAAAGTGATTCCATATTCTGGAGACAGAAGTTCTCCTATTATTACCTTTTATGGAAACCCACAATATATTAAACTTTAAAATGTTATACAAACCACTTCAGGCAGATCTCTTTGATACTGTACGACATGCAACTATGTTAGGGTCTGTAAACAAGTCAAGATGGCACCTGACATTTTGCCAGAGGGAGTGGTTTGTGAAGTAACGCCATCGAGCCATTAAGTGTGGAGATTCCTTATTGGTTGACAGCTGTATCTAGTTTATGTTAATTAAGATAAGCTGTGTGGAATGTATATATACCCCTCCGGTCCTACAATAAACAGCTCCCACTCCTGCTGTATCAATCTACACAAGTTGTTCGTCGCCCCCCCCCACCCCCGTTAGTTTGCTGCAGCCGACTGCGGCACAACTATGAAGAAGGGACCGCAAAATAAGTCAGCTAATTTCATTTGCTTTAAACCCCCTTCATATAGACTAAAGGCTGCTCAAAGGTTTTGACAGATACGGACTCTGCCTTGAACACCTTGAGTAATGTAGTGCTCGATGCTCATGGCTTTTCCTGGGCACATGAATCTGACGGCTTCTTTTCTAAGCAGTAATTAAATCAGTGAAAATTGTAGATAGTCATATGAGTGGCTTGAAATTTTTTTAGCAGCAATCCTGAAACCAAAACTACAAGTGATGCACCTTGAAAATCTGCAACTGGCAAAGTTTAAATGTCACATGCATGTTCATTCATTCTGTAAGCTACCCTGGAGAAGCCAAATACCAGCCCCCATTTTTTTTTTTTTTTAAGAGAAAGCCTTCAAAAAGTCCTCCATAACTGATGAGTCTCTCTTTTCCCTTCCCTGGCACGTTTTGAGAGGTGTCACTATTAAATTTTCAACTTTTGTTCTCTGTACCAGAAATCAGCATGTGCTGAGTCAAGAATGAGGTAACTGCTTTTGTATCCACATTGGAATACTTCCGCTCAGGAGCAAGTTGGCTCAGGAGTACTTCCTCCTTTCTCTAGTCACTGGGTTTTTCAACCCAGGAGTGACTGACTGTACCCAGTATAACCTGCACGAGTTGCTTCATCAAATATTGAGAGCCTGCTTGAAGTTGTTCTTCCATTTTTCTGAGACAGCTTCTTTCTGTGGTGGAATCACTTCTCCCTCCGAAGGTACAGAAGCAATCTAGACTTGGCCCTGAGACCATGACTGGAGATTGTCATGGAAGGGAGGCAGGTCCTGTGGGTGGCCTTGGTGGCACGTCACCACCATTCTCCTCACCCAAGTGCCAAGCACAGGGGAGCAACATGCCCCTCCTAAGGAGGTTGAGTAAGGAGATGACAAGCTGACACAGATTCACAAGGAAAGAATTAACCAGTGGTGATAATGTTAGCATCTCCTGCTAAGTGGGCGGTACCAGGCACACACCCATATTCTAAGGTAGTAGTGATAAAGAATTGGGGGTGGCACTCAGATCAATGTCAGAGCTGAGGCTGCTGACCAGAGAATGCCAGAATGCCAAAGCAGGGTGTTAGAAACCATCAAGTTTTCAATATGCCTGTGATATTAACCTTTTTTGAGGGGCAGGGTTGCGGGGTTTCCAGGTTGAGCTCAGGGCACTCGACCACTGAGCCACATCCTCAGCCTTATTTTGTATTTTATTTAGAGACAGGATCTCACTGAGTTGCTTAGTGTCTCACTTTTGCTGAGGCTGGCTTTGAACTCACCATCCTCCTGCCTCCACCTCCAAAACTGCTGGGATTACAGGCATGTGCACCACCATGCCAATGGTGATATTAACCTTTAACCACCAATAATCTGTGACCTCAAGATAGAAAGATCTGACCCTCCAAGGGCTGGGTTCTAGATGAGGCTGAGGTAGGAGGATCACAAATTTGAGCCAGCTTGGCAACTTAGACGCTGTCTCAAAATTCAAAATAAAAAGAACTAAGGATATAAATCAGTGGTAAAGCACCCCTGACTCTGATCCCCAATACCAAAAAAGGGAAAAAAATAGTATTCTTCAACACATATTCCAATGGATAATAAGAAATATTATAAAGAAAAAACTGTTGGCAGTCAGATAAATTTGGCAGATATAATTATTAAAAGGCTAAACAGGCAAGCAGGCTGGGATGTGGCTCAGTGGTCAAGCACTTGCCTACTGTGTGTGAGGCCCAGGGTTCCATCCCTAACACTGAAGAAGGAAAAAGGAAATGCTGAGCAAATTTCTTTTAAACAGAATTTCCCAGGGGCTCTGGTGTGAGTGGGCACTGGACTCAAAAGCTAGAAGAATCCCTCAAATGTACCTTTCCCCTAATTTTTTGGTCACCAATCCCTCCCATTTTTTCCCCTTGGGGAGTCCCATGAACTTGGTTGTGCAAAACAGTGCTGCTTTAGTGGTGCCTAGAAACAAATCTACCTTGACCTCTACTAAAATCATGCTGTTAGAACCCCAGTGGAACAGACAGTGGCCAAGCACTGCCTACTGGCCACTAAAAAAGGTCCATAAGCAACTTCATCATGGCTGATCATGGACTCTAGCTGAACCAACCCAGGAATCCTCACTTCTCAAGAGAGACAGGGTGTGCCTCCTGATGGGAGGCAACGGAAAGTTCCGGGCCCTTCCTACTATGAGGTGTTTTTGTAACTCCTACTACCCACAGCCCCTGTCCCTAGAACTAATAACCATCTACAGGAACTACAAGGGGAAGTGGAAAATATTCATCAACTCCATGAGGATGCATTCAACAAGATACAAAATAAGGTACACCTAAGGAGGAAATGACCAGGTTTCTTCAACAAATAAATGACAAGAAAGAAAAAAAGGAGAGCAGGTAATCTAATATAAAAAGATAGAACAACCAATAAAAAAAAATCAAAAAAAAAATCAAAAATAAAAAGATTTGCAAGGCTATCAACCAAATATTCAGTATTTGAATTCAGGTCCAATAAACTTTTTTTTTTTAATAAAGGCATTCATGAGATAACCAGGAAATTTTTATTACTAACTAATTTTTTTATATTTTGGAATTTTTGTCAAATTTTTAGTTGTGATAATAATATTGCAATAATGGAAAAAAATATTTTATTTTTAGAAATACATATTGAAGTTTTTATGGATGAAAAGATATATCAGGAATTTGCTCTAAAATAATTCAAGGTAAGAAAAGGGAGGGAAATGAATGGTAGCATAGAAGAAACAGATTAACCTAGAATTCATGATTGCTTAGAGCTGGGTATTCCATCTAATTTTGTATTAAATTTGAATATATCCGTAGTAAAAAAAAAATTTTTTTCGTTAATTCATTGCTGAGCCTGGTGCAGTGGTGCATGCCTATAATCTCAACAATTCTGGAGGCTATGGCAGGAGGATCACAAGTTCAAGTCCAGCCTCAGCAATTTAGTGAGGCCCTGAACAACAATGTGAGACTGTCTCAAAATAAAAAAGAAAAAGGACTACAGGTGTAGCTCAATGATAAAGTACTCCTGGGTTCAGCCCCCAGTACCTAAAAGAAAAAAAGAAAAGGAATGAAAAAGAAAGAAAAATATTGCTGAGCAGTAAAATGTGTAGAGGGCCTAAAGCCTTGGGCTTGGGGACTTAATTTCTAACAATCAAACTTTTTATAGACATACGATGTTTAAACTAGACCTAAGGATGATCATATCAAGATTTTTATTTTTGCTTTTCATATTTTAGGGAAAAAATAGGAATCTTATAAGGCAGGATGGTGCTCTTCTTTAGAATTAAGAAAAATAAAACTTAGAATTTCTTTTAGTACCTACCTTATATGTGCAGCATGTAGTGTTTTGGCTGAATTAATCTCTTCTTCAGAATCCTCTAATAGCTTTCCCCACTCCGAGCAAATCAACAAATTCTTAGGGCTGAGAGTGTAGCTCAGTGAGAGGGAGCTTGGCTAGCATGCCTAAAGCCCTTGGTTTACTCCCCAATACTGAAAAAATTTTATTCTTCTCCACGGTGATATCCAGTATGACTTGATACCCGATATCACTCTCCCTTCCTATTACACTGGCCTCTCCTGTGTTCCTCACACATAATTAGCACTCACTTGACTAACTGACTGTTCTCTGTAGCTGGCATACTCTCCCTCAGATAACCGTTTTGGCTTTCTCCCTCCTTCAGGCCACACTTTCCCTGCTACCTCCCCAGGTAACACAGGTGTGTGTGCCTCTATACATACCATCACTCTCCTCCCTGTCTTTTCTCCTATTTTTTAATTTTTTTTCTTCTTCTTAGCACTTCTTAGCCCCTGATAAACTGTTTACTGTCTCTTGCAAATGGATTGCAAGTTCCATTAGATCTGGGGCTTTGTTATTCATAGAACAATGTTCCCAGAACAAGGCTTGAGTTAAATAATTGAGCACATACCAAAAAAAAAAAAAAAAAACCTAGTAGGTAAACATGCCCATGCATCTTCCAGAACTAATCCTCCTGGATTAGCTGTAGTTAAACTGGGAGAGATATGTGCGGATAACTGGACGCCTTGCAGTGAGAAAATATGCTCTTCTAGTCCATTCCAGGCTACAGGAGGGACAACTGCAGGGGCTGGCAGAGAGCCCTGCCTGAGGCTGGAATGACTGCTCTTTTCCTGGGAAGAGTGTGATTAGATGAAGGATCCAAAGAAAGGATGGCAGTATGTGTTGAAAATAAACTTGGAAGGAAGGACGTAGCTACATGGAGCGTTTGATGGTTGCAAGAATATTGCAGAGTCAGATGCCACAGATGGCTTGAGGTTCCCAAATTAATCGTTTCAGGGACGAGTTGGAGGATACATGGATGGGTTAGAAATTCTGAGTGACAAACATCACACTGCAGGAGAATTGGGCCTTAAAGTCATCAGATGTATTTTGAGAATTTCACCAGGACCCAAGACAACCTCTTGAACCACTCTTCAGATTGATGTTCAAAACAATCTGCATTTTCTCCAAAGGAATCCAATAGGCTAAGACCCTCCTCTGGAACTCAGGTTGGATGTCTGCCCACAGCCAGGAGCACATTGGACGTGCTTGCTTCATTAAAAAAAGGGCTATTGACAACCCAAATGAGGAGCCAGCATAGACCTAGGGACTATACTCTGATTTGTTGGGCTTTGTGTGTCCCACTTCAACCCTAAAATCTTCAACAGAACTGAGTTGCCACAGGTAATAGAAGGAAGTAGTGAATTTGTTAGCTTCAGAAGCAGCATAGATGAAATCTATGTTATTCATAGAACAATGTTCCAAGAACAAGGCTTGAATTAATTAGTTGAGCACATACAAAAACCTAGTAGGTAAACATGCCCATGTATCTTCCAGGATGAGAAGGGAATTTTATGTCACCTTATCAACTGCTCACTTTCCAAAAAGTTGTACAAGAAACTTAACTTGTTAATGATCTGAATGTTTAAATCAACTGGGTGATCCTGTCAATTAAAAGCTTCCTATGGGAAATACTCTGTAAACAATCCATAACTTATAGTTTCAAAAATGAAATGCATTTCTATGCTTCCAGTTTTCACATAGTGGAGTGTCTCTTGACATATGCCAGTTTCAGATCTGCAAGCCACCTTGCTGAAGTTCAGTGTCACTGATGCCAAATAATCATTCCTCAACTGGGAAAAGATTTCCTGGCAGGCTCTTAAAGACAAGAACAGATGGTATTCCGATGGGGGTGCTCCCAGCTCTGTTTTAACAAATATTGACATTTTTATAGGAAACAGATCCAGATCCTTTTTCTTCCTAACACGTCTTGGCAATCCTACAGATTCGAAGAGATACACTTCAATAGAATTGGGAAAATGCATTTACACTGAATTATAAGAAGACATCACATTAAAGAGAGTAATGCTCTTGGTTAATTGATGCTTGTAAAAGTCACAATGTAGTAAATAATTCTCAGATACTGTGGTCCTAAAGCACTGCCAAATAGAAATGAGGCAGAACAGAAAGGGAGAGAGGAGAGGAAAGAAGAAAATTATGCTCCAAAAAAATTCAAAATTACTATAGTAACGTTCTTAATGTGTTCCTTTTTATTGGACATTATAATTATGTATAGTGAACTTCATTGTTACATATACATGACAATTTGATCAATACTGGTACCTCCCCTTTGGAGAGATAGATATGTGTGTGTGTGTGTATGTGTGTGTCTTTTTTTTTTTTTCCTTTGGTACTGGGGATCGAACCCAAGAGCACTCAACCACCAAGTCACATCCCCAGCCCTTTTTATATTTTATTTAGAGATAGGGTCTTGCTCAATTGCTGAGGCTGACTTTGAACTCACAATTCTCCTGCCTCTGGAGCTGCTGGGATTACAGGTGAGCATCACTATGCCCAGCTTGATAAGTATTCTTAAAACAACAAAAGAAAATGAATGGGTCTGGGGATATAGCTCAGTTGGTGGAGTGGTTGCCTTGCATGCACAAGGCCCTGAGTTGAATCCCCAGCAATACACACACACACACACAAAAAAAAAAAAAAAGATAATTGATGAAAAATGGGTTCTCTAACAATGAGAGAGTCCATGTTTTTTTAATCATGTTCCTGTTGTTAGCTACTTTATCTGACCTATAAACCCATCATCTGACAGGTTATGCTAAGAAATTCATGGTTTACAGAATTAAACCCCGGATGGAGGAAGAATGACCAGGAGATGAAATACTAACTACTAGAACTAAGGTAACTAGTTCTTATAGAAAAAAAAAATTTAGAACACCCTTTCTAATTTAGATGTCAGTTACAAGGTTATATTAGTTTTGCTCAGAAAATCAGGGAATATATGTGCAAATTCAAAATTACAGTATATTGTTTTTTAAAAGTGGCTATGAGTCATTATATATATTCCTTTCTGGAAACACAATTGGTAAGCTACCCCCGCCACATCCCACCACCCCCCACCACAACCAAAGTTGCCATTCTTTGACTCAAATTTTAGAGGGCTGGGGATGTGGCTCAAACGGTAGCGCCATCACCTGGCATACGCGGGACACTGGGTTCGATTCTCAGCACCATATAAAAATAAAGATGTTGTGTCCACCAAAAACTAAAAAAATAAATATTAAAAAAAATTCTCTTTCTCTCTCTCTTTAAAAAAAAATTAGAGAATTTACACTATTTAATCAAATGTGTGCCCAAAAATATGTGTAAGAGGAATTTATCATGGAATTGTTTATAGTAGTGAAAATTTTAAAATTACCTAAATGATCTCAAGGAGGATCCTTCCTTGCCTCTTGCAGCATCTGGTAGCTCCAGGCATTCCTTGGCTTGTGGCCACATCCTTCCAGTCTCCATCTTCACATCGTCATTTTCCCTGTGTCTTTTTGTGGCCTTTCTGACTTTTAGAAGTCACTTTCATTGGATTTAGGGACTACCCTAATCCAGTATGATCTTATTTTGACCCTTACCTTAGTTACCTCTGCAAGGACCCTATTTCTAACAAGGTTACAGTTCTAAGTTTCAGGTGAATGTGAATTTGGGGTGGGGGGACACTATTCAATCCACTACAATATCACAGATACACTCACTCAATCAAGTAGAACTATGACTAGTATTTACCTTTTTAGAAGTTAGGTAAAAGGCAGGTTGGAGGGGGGTTGTCACACTGGACCATTGTGGGTGGTCTGGTCCCTCAATATCTGGTGATGTTTTATCTTCAAGACGTCTAACTCCTCCTAGAGGAGCAAGCTCTTTATTCTCTAACCAAATAACAAGTCAAATGAAACAAAGATAGTTCCTGGATGGATCAGTTTATTGCAATGCACACAAAAACAGAACAAGCAAAATGAATCTATAAAAATAAGTAAAAGAAAACACTCAAGTATTGAGAGCTAGTAATGGACGAAACACCATGTGTCCACAGTCAGTCACTCCAAGGTGACACTTCATCCAGTCCAAAATGCTATCACATTGTCAACAATAAAGCAAAAAACTGTTCACTTAGGCAGAACTTCAGGCATATAATACCATTTCAGAGTGAATGCTTGCAAAGGATAGACTCACAGCAAGATGTGTCTCCATGGTGATCTGTCTCAAATTTATAGTCCCAGAAGGTATGTTACTCAGCTTCCAGAGGTGGAGGGAAAAGTCCCGGACACAACTTATCTATTTGCATACCAGCATTCAGTTGTCAAGGATGGCCATCAGCTGGCCACTTGGCTCAGTCACAGCTTGTGTTACAGGCTCAAAATGGAGTTAGTGCTGTCAATGCATTGTCTCATCAATCAAAATTAAAATGTCAATTTACTTAGATTCACAAGAAAACACTGCACAACAGCAAAATTAGATGCACAGCAAAGCACATTGCACAACAGGGGTTCAAAAGTAGACCTCACTGGCTGAGGAATCTGCCTTCTGTTCAGTTGTTATAGTCTAGCAACCAGAAGGCTGCTGTCCAGTTAAGATGAGATGGAGATCCCACAGCACAGGACCATAGAACTAGGCATTAGAGAAAACCAACCAGGACAAAGAAGCAGTTGAAAAGAAATTGTTTGCTGGCGTGGTGGTGCGTGCCAGTAATCCTAGCAGCTAGGGAGGTGGAGGAAGGAGGATCATGAGTTCAAAGCCAGCCTCAGCAAAAAGCAAGCTGCTAAGCAACTCAGTGAGACCCTGTCTGTAAATAAAATACAAAAAAGGGCTGGGAATGTGGCTCAGTGGTCGAGTGCCCCTGAGTTCAACCCCCAGTACCAAAGGGAAAAAAAAAAGGAATTGTTTAATGATGTGAAATAGTAAAGAGAATTGCCGCAGCCCGGCTGGCTGCAGCAAAATAACCAGGGGTGACGAATAACTTGTGTACGTTGATACAGCAGGAGTGGGAGCCGTTTATTGCAGGACAGGAGCAGTATTTATACATTCCACACAGCTTATCTAATTAACATAAACTAGATACATCAGTCAACCAATCAGGAATCTCCACACTTAATGGCCCGCTTTTGTTACTTCTCAAACCACTCCCTCTGGCATTTTGCCAGGCACCATCCAGACTTGTTTATGAACTCTAACATTCCCCTGGCAAAATGCCAGGTGTTATTTTGACTTGTTTACAGACTCTAACAGAGAATATTATAGCTAAAACAAACAAAAAAAAAAAACATAAATGTGCTTGAAGGAGATGATTAAACAAATGAGAGAATTCAGGTACTAAATTAATAGTTCAGATAATAAAGACCTATCAACTTTACTAAATAATGATGTTCATTGACCTCAAAACTAAAGTTTCAGGCTGGGGCTGTAGCTCAGTGGTAGAATACTTGTCTTGCACATATGAGGCACTGGGTTTGATTCTCTGCACAACATAAAAATAAATAAATAAAGATATTGTGTCCATCTACAACTAAAAACAAAATTTAAATGATGGACTCTTCCTTTTAAAAAAAAAAAACCTAAAGTTTCTTCTAGTAATAAATCAGGCCTCTGCCAACTCTATTTATATTAATTTCCAGTATGGGGCTTGAGTTTTCTACTTCATGCCCATGACCCAACATGCTTTTCTTCCAGCAAATAGTGTGAAGTGAGGGCAGCCAGATTTATGAGTATTCCAACTCTCAAATTGTCACCAGGCAGATACAGGTATTAACAAAAGAAAGGAAAATGCATCCCAGAGCCAGAGAAAGCAGTCTTCCAAATTCCTCTTCCAGATGGAGATTTTGCCATGAGTGGAGTCATTATCTTTGGCTTTCTGGTCCAGAGCTATATGAGATGCTTTCAGGAGTGAAAGCCACAAAGTACCTGCAAGGGAGACTGCTGGGTTAGGTGCGGCTCCTCAGCTGAGATCTGCCCCATGGAAGATGAGTGGAAGTCATGGGTGCCCCTACCAGGCCTGGAATAAAAATCCTCCCATGCTTGATCTTCACTCACTCCATCTCCCAGCTGAATAAAAGGGAGGACAGAACTACATTTTTTTTAAAAATGGCCTGTGTTCTCAAATGACCCCAAAGATCACTGACTCTCTTTACCCTCTATCCTTCTTTTGACTGAAATAAAACAAGTAAATTTTACTGGGTGGAATCACTGAGGTTTCAGGATTGTTTGTTATGGGGATTGGCTTACACTGACTAGTATATTAGGCTGGTTGGGTAGTTAAAAAGAAGTAGTCCCAGCATTGTTTAGGGGTGCAGCACTTAGGATGTGATGGACAGGACAAAGTTTGGCAATGGCAGTCCCTCCCTGCATCTAAATGCAAGGACTATAAACTTATAGTAGATTTCTCATTTCTTGATGATCAGTTTGATCCTAATGTTCCTTATACCCTCTTCCTAATCCTCCCTTTCTCTCCTCTATAATCCTCTTAAACACACACACACACACACACACACACACACACGGCAACTGCCAACTGTGGAACCTTAATAAGAATTTCAATTCATACCACAGAGTCTGGTTGGGAAGCCGCAGTCCTACCTGGCCTGTGGTTTCTGTGGTATAGGCTTGGTCTAAAACAAACATAATTTCCGCATCAGGAGTCTCAGTCTCCCTGATCAAAGGTGAGCATTTCACATGCTGCTTCCCCAATGAGACTGCAAGCTGTGGCCTTGAACATCTTTGTATCCCAGTAACTGTCACCAATGGGTGCTTAATATGAGTCACTTTGGTGAATAAAGTTGACATGGATCAATAAGAATCAACACTTTGCAGGAATCACCAAAGAGCCAAGCAACAAGATATGGAGCTCTCCATACAAGATGAGTATTTTTTTATGTAAAACAAAAGAGGGACAAAACCATTACTTAATTTCTCCAGAAATTTTTCAAAGAAAAGAAGACTTTGGCAGATTTCACACCTTCAAAAGTTGTGGGAAGAATGCATTGACTGAGGAAGGGCCTTCCCTCATGCAGGACGAAGAAGATAAGCAATAGCTAAGTAAGTAAAACAGTGACACGGAGAGTGGACAGCAGTGGGCAGTGGAGAGGTTATGCTGGCTCTGTCATTTACCAAGGGTATGTCCTTGGGCAGAGACTGACATGTCCCTGAGCCTCAAGGGTCTCATCTAGACAATATAAAATGGAGGTGATCCCTGCTTCATAGAGTTGCTGTAAGGAGCAATTATGCATGAAAAGGGCCCAGCACAGAGCAGGGCTCAGCACCTGTAGCTTCTATTGTGAATGCATGTGTGAGCTCAAAGATGATGATCAACATCATGCTTATGTCCAAGACAACCTTAAAGCCAAACTTTCAGAAGAGTATCAACTAATAGGAAAAAAGACATGAACTCTTCCTCTTTATTAAAGTATCAGTTGGGCTGGGCATGGTGGCAGCTTGGGAGGCTGAGGCAGGAGGATTGCAAGTTCAAAGCCAGGCTTAGCAATTAAGCAAGGCCCTAACTAATTTAGCAAGACCTTTTCTCAAAATAAAAAATTTTAAAAGGGCCGAGGATACGGCTCAGTGGTTAAGAACCCTTGGGTTTGATCCCTGGTAAAAATCTTATGTTTGTAATTAGCTCTTTGTATATAAATACAGAACTTTGCTTTTTTATTCTCTTAATATTTATCAGTCTGTTCTATAGTTGAAAATTACACATGAGCTAGGCGTGGTGAGGAAGGGCCTGCCTGTAATCCTAGCAGGTTGGGAGCCTGAGGCAGGAGGATCACAAGTTCAAAGCCAGCCTCAGTTGCTTAGTGAGGCCCTAAGCAACTTAGCAAGACCTTGTCTCAAAATAAAACATAAGGATGTGGATGAGGATGTGGCTCATTAGTTGAGCACCCGAGTTCAATCCCTGGTGTCAAAAAAAAAAAAAATGCACCAGTTTGTTCATCATCCCAGAATCAGTACTAGACAGCAAATTCATTTGCCTGTTTGAATACTCTCTCTCAAAAGCAAAGTGTCTCAACAATTTCACTCATTTAAATTCTGGTGAGTGTGCTTGTTTTGAGTCTTAGCAATATCTAATTCTTCCTTCTGGGTAATACCATTTATATCTTAATTTATTGTCCCAAACTTTAATAGGCTATTTTGTTTGATCCTAGGATTTCTATCACAAATTTAAATTGCCTATGACTAATATTAACAGAAGCTTTCTGATTTAGGATAGATGTTGTGATATTGTAATATACTAAGAAATATATATTTGGTCTTCATCCCTGGCTCCTGGCTAGGGTTCCTCAAACCTTTATAGCTTCCTAAACAACAAGTAATAGGACCATGTTTTGGGGTTCTTACCTCTGGCTCCTCTCATGAACTAGTTCTGAAACAATAAAGGTTAAAAAGTACATTTGGTTATCCATAATGATGAACCCATCACCCACACCTGGATTTATTCATTAGGTGGCTTTTGGAAAGCCCCTAATGATGGCACAGCTGTTGCTTCGCTTCAATCACATGATTCGAGGGTTGGAACTTTCAGTCCTGTCCAGTCCTATACCCTACCACCCCCAAATTCTGGATAGGGAATTCTGAGTAGGGAAAGGGGCTAGAGGTTGTGTTCAATCACAATGCTTAATCAATCAATCACACCTACAGAAAGAGACTTTCATAGAAAACAAAAAGGTCAAGGTTTGGAGATCTGCCCTGATGAACACATGAGGGGTACTGGAAGGGTGGTGCTCCACAGGAGGGAGAAGCCCACCCCCCATTCCTTGCCCTATACAATGCACTCATTGAATTCTTCATAATAAACTGGTAAACATGAGCTAAGTTTCCCCTGCATTTTCCCTGAGCCATGTGAAGAACAAATTTTAGAACCTTAGGAGAGGGTGGTGGGAACCCCCAAATTTAGCCCATTAGTCAGAAATTTGAGAGGTACAGACTTCAGATTGGCATCTGAAGGTGGGGGTACTCTTGTCGCACCTGTGGGATTTGACATTAATTCCAGGTAGTGTCAGGATTGAGTTGAATTACAGAGCACCCAGTTAGTGTCCTCAGAGAACTGGAAGATTGATTGCTGGGTATGGAAACTCCACATGTTTGTTGTCAGAAGTGCTGGATAAGAGCATAAAGAGGAAAAAAGATATTTCCTATTTATATGGCTACAAAAAAAAATTACTGCCTGTACTCAACTTGTACTCACCTTGTACTAGCAAAGGGTGGCTACATTTTAGTGGTAACTATCTTTTGAGCTAAGCTATAATCTTACATTTAGAGGATTAAGCCAGATAATTACATCTAGAGACCAAAATGTATTGATGCAATGTTACTTCACAGTTATAAATCACTCACTGAATTTATCATTAACTGTGCAGCATAATTACAGGCATATTTTTAGGTTTTTCTTCTATTTAATTGACATTAACCACTGATATTTGATATCTATGGCTACATAACAAATCACCCAAATGTAGTGACTTGAAAGAACACATATTAGGGCTGGGTATGTGGCTCAAGCAGTAGCGCACTCGTCTGGCATGCGTGCGGCCCGGGTTCAATCCTCAGCACCACATACAAACAAAGATGTTGTGTCCGCCAAAAACTGAAAAATAAAAAATTCTCTCTCTCTCTCTCTCTAAAAAAAAAAAAAAAAGAAAAGAAAAAGAAAGAACACATATTATCTTGGATCCATTTCTGGATCAGGAATCCATGTGCATGTAGACATGTCCCCTGGCTCAGGGTCTTTTGGTAAGGATGCATCAAGGAGTGGGCCAGGGCTACTGTCACCTCCAGTCTCAAGTGCCTAGTGGCAATCCTTGGCTCCATATTAGTGGTTAGCCAGAGATACAGGGCCTTGCTATGCAAGTCTCAGTGTAGGGCTACTCACGACATGGCAGCCTCCTTCTCCCTGACTGAAGGCTCCCAGAGGGAATGGGTGAAATGGGATGCAGAGAGAGGTAAGCAAAATAGAAGCCACTCACTCTTTCTTTTTACAGTTTTATTCTTATTTCATTTATCTACTTTTTGGTACAAGGGATTGAACTCAAATACTGAGCCACATCTTCAGCTCTTTTTTTTTATTTTCTATTTTGAGACAAGTTCTTGTTGAGTTGCTCAGGGCCTGGATAAGTTGTTGAAGCTGGCTTTGAACTCTCCATCCTTCTATCTCAGCCTCCCAAGCTGCTGGGATTACAGGTATGCATCACTATGCCTGGCTTGGATATTTTTTAAGTTGCTTCTTTTTTTTGTTTTTGTTTTTATTTTTAATTTTTATTTTATTTTATTATTTTATTATTATTTTTTTTTTGGTACCAGGGGTTGAACTCAGGGACACTCTACCACTGAGCCACATCCCCAGCCATATTTTGCATTTTATTTAGAGACAGGGTCTCACTCCAGTGGCTCAGGAGGTTGAGGCAGGAGAATCACAAGTTCAAAGCCAGCCCTAGCAACTTAACAAGGCCCTATGCAACTCAGCAAGACTCTCTCTCTAACAAAATACAAAAAGGGGTTGGGGATGTGGCTCAGTGCTTAAGTGCCCCTGGGTTCAAGTCCTGATATCAAAAAAAAAAAAAATGTTGTAGGTCAGCAAGTAGAATAGAAATTCATTTCTAAAATTAAAAAAACCAAGCCCAACACCGAGGCCCAAGATCCAGAGGAGAGGCCCGCCCCACGCCTGGGGACATACTGTGCAACCCTGCGCTGGGGTTCCTTATTCACGAAAGCATGGCTGCACAGTCCAACATCAGGGTACATATAGGCTTGAGGCTGTCACCGCCATGTAACTTAGAATTGCCCCTTGTATCAAAGGACAACAATAAGGACCTGGTAAGATGTCACCAAGGCCCCATGGGCCTGGCTGCACCAGAGGTTTCTCTACTAGGGATACTAACAATTATTCAGTTGCTGAGGTAACAGGGAGTCTTGCATGGGGTTGCCTATCTCTTGTTTCTCCTACTATCAGCCAACTTCTTATGATAACCCTCTCACTTGTCATATAATCTAATACCTCCATATTCTTACATCTTACCTCATAAACACCTCAGCCAACCCCCCAGACCCCCTTCTACCATTAGAAACTATAAATCATTACGCAAATCTATTGACTATAAGGTAGAAAATAACCAAACTCATCATTTCAGATTATAGTGACAAAACTGTAAATGTAAAAATAGAAGCTGATATATGGCTGCATGTTGGATACATTGAGTGCTGTGATATTGATCTCTACCTTAAAAGTGAGGTATTGGTAACTTATAGGGACACTATAATACAATAGGACAGAAGCTGTAATACCTCAGATTTACACTGCAAGAGAGGAGGACACATAGACCTCACGAAAAAACAAGGGACGAAAGTATCCCAAACATACCAAGATACTACAACAATAGAATCCATATAGTGCAGTAGGTGAAATGTCAGAGAAGGAGTTCAGAATATACATAACTAAAATGATTTGGGAATTAAAGAACAACCTAAGTGAGCAGATACAGGCAAAAATCAATCACTCCAACAAAGAGATAAGAGAGTTGCAAGAGATTACTTCAAGAAAAAGATAAGGATACTGAAAAAAAAAAAAAACCCAGAAATACTTGAAATGAAAAAAACAATAAGCCAATTTGAAAACTCAATAGATAGCATCACCAACAGACTAGATCACTTGGAAGACAGACTAGATCACCTCAGACAATGAAGACAAAATATACAATCTTGAAAATAAAGTTGACCTCACAGTGAAGATGGTAAGAAATCATGAACAGAATATCTAAGAATTATGGGATACCATCAAAAGACCAAATTTAAGATTTATTGGGATAGAGGAAGGTTCAGAGATTCAAACCAAAGGAATGCACAATCTCTTCAATGAAATAATAGCAGAAAATTTCCCAAACATGAAGAATGAACTGGAAAAATCAAATACAAAACACCAAATGGGCAAAATTACAACAGATCTACATCAAGCGCATTATAATGAAAATGCCTAGCATTCAGAATAAGAATAGAATTTTAAAAGCCATAAGAGAGAAAAATCAGATTACCTTATAAGGGAAGACCAATTCAGATCTCAGCAGATTTTTCAACTCAGACTCTCAAAGCTAGGAGATCCTGGAACGACATATACCAAGCTCTAAAAGATAATGGATGCCACCCAAAAATCTTATATCCAGCAAAATTAAGCTTCAAATTTGACAATGAAATAAAAATATTCCATGACAAACAAAAGCTAAAAGAATTTATAGCAAGAAAGCCTGCACTACAGAACATTCTTGGCAAAATATTCCACAAGGAAGAAATGAAAAACAACAATGAAAATCTGCAAAGGGAAGAACTACAATAAAAGAAAAACCAACCAGAGGAGAAACCAAGTCAAGCTAAATACCAAAAATAAACAAAAATGATCTGTAATACAATTCATGTCTCTTTCAACCCTTTTGGATAAATTTTTACACATAAAAATTTTAACTACAATATCATCTAATTTTTCAGGTTTTTGTTTATTTTGGTTTTTTTTTTGTTGTTGTTTTCTATTTCTCTTCACAAAGTTACACAAATATTTCCTTTAAAAGTTTTAGCATATATCTTGATACATAATTAATCTGGTATGTGTATATACATTGCCTATGATATGAGATGAGGTATATTTTACTCTCGTATAATTAAAAATCCATTAATCAAGATATAAGGATGAAAAAGATCAATCAGAGTAAAAATTGTTTAATAAGGTATTTACAAAGGTAAGGGCAAGGTTGAGGGAAACTAACAAATTTTGTGAAGCACCTTTCCATAAACTTGGAGAGGTAGGAGGTGAAGGAAGAGAGAGCCATTATAAAAAACTTGTAGGAGAAGGTGACCTGAACTTATACCCACCAAAAACATGTGGAAACCAACTCACAGTCTAACAGAGTCTTATAGGGAGGAATAAAACACCTCACTCTACTCTTGTATATTCTAAGTTCATCTCTTTGGTGTCCCTTTCTGATGGAACTCAACAAGAAACCACATAACAAGGGGACTTATCATGCAGCCTACAGCATATGTCTCACCAAAAGGTGAAAGATGGAGAAAGGCAACCATTGGTTACATGAGGCTACTGAGTATTTGAAATGTGTCTAGTCTGAATTGAGGTGTGCTATGTGTTAAACTGACATTAGATTCCAAAGAATTACTAGGACAAAGAAAATGAACATAAAATATCTAACAATTATTTTCTTTGCAAATTATGTTGGTAATCCATTGGGTTAAATGAAAATATTAAAATTAATTTCTCTATTTGTTCTTAGAAAAGAAAGAAGTAAAGGAGAATAAGGTAACATATTTTGTATCTTCACTGTAGTACTATATATATCCATATTTATATGTTGTAATTTTTTATATTTGTGTTATCAAAATTCATATAACTATAAAACTAAATAGGGCAAATTGTACCATATATAAATTATATCTCAACAAATATGACTTTAAAAAGAAATCTAGTTCATGAAGCATTTTAACAGTATTGGGCACATACTAACCACCTGATAATAGTGGCTATTATTATGATTCATTAAAACAACCATCATCAAGCTGTTTCATAGTGGGGTAGGGAGGGGGAGCATGGGAGGAATAGATGAACTCTGAATAGGGCAGAGGGGTGGGAGGGGAAGAGAGGGGGCAGGGGGTTAGAAATGATGGTAGAATGTGATGGATATCATTATCCAAAGTACATGTATAGAGACATGAATGATGTGAATGTACTTTGTATACAACCAGAGATATAAAAATTGTGCTCTATATATGTAATATAAATTGTAATACATTCCGTTGTCATAAATAACAATCAGAATAAAAAACAAATTAAAAAAACAAAACCCAAGCCCATAGATTACGCGTTGGATATCACAAATTTGTCAAATTGCTTCTAAAAACTCTCAATTCTATTTACTGTCAGGTTTCTATATGTGTATCTACAGAGTCAACCAATAGTCAATCAAAAGTATTTGAAAAAAACATTTGAATCTGTATGAACTTATGCACACTCTTTTTCTCGTTGTTAGTCCCTCATCAATAAGGTTTAATGGCTACCTACATAACATTTTATATTGTATTAGGTATTATAAATAATCTAGAAATTGTTTAAAACATATGGGAGAGCATGTACAGGTTATATACAGACTCTACACATTTTATTTATTGTTTTTTTTTTTTTTCAGACTCTACACATTTTATATAAGAAACTTGAGAATCAGTGGATTTTGGTATCTGAGGGGATCCTGGAACCAATCCCATGAGGATACCAAGGGATGGCTATACTTACTTCTTCTAGGTCAGAAATAGTTTACAAACTGGTGCCAGTTTCAGACCATCCTTTGAGTTGCAATGATTTAAGTATTTTATAGATGTAAATGATTGTTCAAAGCCTTTACAAGACAATGGTTTAGACTTTTCACTTGGCTATTTCTGGGTAGAGAGATTATAGAAATAAATCTAAATGTAAGTCTTTCCTTTTAAGCTCACTCCAGTCTATCCTGCACTTCTAGAAATGGGACCTTTTGTTGTATTAAGGTCAAGGGTATGTAGGATTAATTATGAGTCAATCTCCAGTTTAATATCTTACTGTGAAATTTTTTATGTGCCCTCCTTTCCACCAATCTGGAAGCTACAGAGGTAAACCACTTGTGAAGTGAGCAGTCTGATAGAGATTATCAATTCACATGTTAAAAATGTCAAGGGTTGGCCAGGTGTGGTGGTATAAACCTGTAATCCCAGAAACTCCACAGGCTGAAAAAAGAGAACTGCAAATTCAAGGCCAGCCTCAGCAATTTAGCAAGGTCCAAAGAAATTTGGTGAGACCCTGTCTCAAAATAAAAAATGAAACAAAAAAAATTTTTTTTTAATTAAAAGGGCTGTAATCCCAGCAGCTCAGAAGGTTGAGGTAGGATGGTTGCAAGTTCAAAGCCAGCCTCACCATTTTAGGCCCTAAATGACTTATGAAGACCCTGTTTCAAGATAAAATACAAAAAGGGCTGCAGCAGGGGATAGGGGAGATAGCTCAGTTGCATGCCCGAGGCCCTGGGTTCAATTCCCAACACCACAAAAATAAATAAATAGATAGATAGATAGAGAGATAGATAAATGGCAGAAGTGATATTTAAAAAGGGGGTAGGGGCTGGGATTGTGGCTCAGTGGTTTATTTATTTATTTATTTATTTATTTCAGTGGTTTATTTAGAGGCAGAGTCTCTCCAAGTTGCTCAGGGTCTGGATAAATTGCTGAGTCGAAGCCGCTGGGATTACAGGGTGGTGCACAAGCTGGAAGGTACTTGGCTCTTGGATCCAGAATTGTAGAAATCAACACTAAACCTAGAAGGAACTTAAGTGCAGGCAAGACTTTGTTAAGGAATTTCTGCTCCAGCCAGGGGGGAGTCACACACTGACAGGGATGGTGTTAGTCTGGCTCAAGTGAACAACAAAGAGGTAAAGCTTTTATAGCGTCTTCTGGATGGATAGGAACTTGATCTCCTGAAATAGCAGTGGGACTTCACTTGTCCCTGCATTTTTCTTTTCTTCTGGCGGTACCAGAAATTTAACCCAGGGCCTCACACATGCTAGGCAAGCCCTCCACCACTGAGCTATGCCCCGACCCATATTTCTACTTTTCCTTATCATGCTTCTCTGCACGTGTTGAATGTCTCATTACCATCTCAAGTCTCCAGCTAGGGGAGTGGGTTTCACTATGCTAATAAAGGTCACTGGGTTACTTCACTGTCTACCATGTTTTTGCCCCTCACCACTTGGAGTTGCCCTTATCATCTGGGAAAGTGTCTGATAGTAATTATTTCCAGAATAGTGCAGACTGCTTTGTCTGGCTTTAGTTGGCAGTTCTGATGACCACATAGACTCAGAAGACTGAGCTGACTTTCCCAGCCTCCCACTTCCTGGCCTGTTATCTCACTCCCATAGCCTTGAAGATTAGACCACCTTTTAACTCCCATCTTTCCAATATGGCTGCTAACCTCAGAAAACTGAGAGCTAGCTCGGCTGATTTATTCTGCCTGAGAGGTGTTCTTCCTTTAATCCCAGAGGGGTCCTGTTTTTCCAATGGGTGGTGGTGGCAGGGTGTGTTCCTGATTGTTTCAGCACCACCTGAAAAAACAAGAAAAGGGTGGTCTCTGCCATACCCTCTTCCTTTATAAACACTGAAGTCATTTACATCTCAATATGTTGGCTGTGTGAGTGTGTGTGTGTGTGTGTGTGTGTGTGTGTGAAATAGTGATTGAATTTAGGGACCTAGGGCTTCTAGATATTTTGCATTTGAGTATATTCTTTCTCAAAGAATTTATATCTACTTTTCCTAATAAACCATAAACCTGATCCAGCTCAGATCCTTCACCATCTCCAGCACAGTATCAGGCAGTTAGTATCAATGGAGGAGTTCCTGGAGAGGGGGGCCTCGCTCATATAAGAAGGGTCTTTGGCAAAGGGACAGTAAAGAATTTCAACACACTCCAGTCAGATTCATTTAGGAAAGCAGAGACACATTCAGTGGACAATGTGGGTTATCGAGAGACACCTTTTGAAGCAAAGTAAGAAATACACATTCAAGTGACAATGCCAGCTATCTTGAGAGTAAGAGACAGTTACCCCTTGGTATGGGGTGTTACTATTTGCAGAGGGATAGTAGTAGGGAGAGTTACACAACTTCCCACCAGTTTGCCCAGGACTGGGATATTGCCCTCATTTTACTTCCTGCCAGCAAGAACAAGGGTCAAGGGCTCAGGTCAAGGGCACAAGGTAGGAATAAGGACCTAGTTGCTCAGAAATGCTTGTTTTGCATTTCAAAGGTTCATAAGCATTTCCTGCCTGGGGGCTTCTCTTTTGAGACTTAGTTCTCCTTATTCTGTATCCTCAAATTCCCAGGAAAAACTTGAATGTAGCAGACTTTTACTGAGCCAATCCTCTCTTCAGGGACCAGGAGCTGTGAACAGGGCTTCTGTCCAAATCTTGCTAAACTGGTGGGCCTCCTTCATCCTCTTCATCACCCCCTGCCCATCTTCCAAAACTAAATGAGAAGCAACTTTAAGAAGTCAATTTCTGCTTCCCAGGCCTCCACTGGACAAATAGAAATCCTTCTGATCACACTAGCCCCAGGAGAGAAAAAAGAAAACTCTGGAAAAAAGGGCTTTTTTTTTTTTTTTTTTTTAAT
>NW_026000153.1:3256180-3257885 GCF_001458135.2 Marmota marmota marmota
TTTTTTTTTTTTTTTTTTTTTAATCAGGGGTACTCAACCACTGAGCCACATCCCCAGCTCTTTTTTATTTTGAGACAGGGTCTCACTAAGTTGTTTAGGGACACACTAAATTGCTGAGGTTGGCTTTGAATTTGCAATCTTCCTGCCTCAATCTCCTGAGCTGCTGGGATTACAGGTGTGAGCCAAGGGCCAGGCATAAAAGGATCTTTAAAACAAGTTTTGCTCAACTTCTTGGCTAACTGTTAACCCCCAAGCTGGGCATCCTCTTCTCTCGAAGTAAGGGAGTAATGGTTAGTAGAGCTTATATCTGCAAGGTCCAGTACTGTGCACTGTGCAGGCATGTAAGTGAACTAAAGATTTTCCTATACATTCCTTCAAGAATTTACAATGGACAAAACAGATCAATCCTCAGCTACTGAAAATGCAAAGTAGAATGGTTCAAGTGTTGCAATGTTGGCAGATGGAGAAAGCACTATGGGAGAACAGATGGGGAGAGATTAATTCCAACTGGTGAAAATTCAGAGGATGTAGATTTGGATTTACACCTTGTAGGATGGGTAATAAAAATGGTAAGAGAGAGACTTCCTACCTTACGTGCATTAGCTCCTCTGGAATTCAGGAAAGGTCAAATGGAGAGTACTCCTTTTTTTTTTTTTTTTTTTAAGGCCAAGCCTTTTATTTTATTTATTTATGTGGTGCTGAGGATTGAACCCAGTGCCGCATGTAAGGCAAGCGCTCTACCACTGAGCCACAATCCCAGCCCAGGGGAGTACTCTTATTGTCAGGTAGGTGGCATGACTAAGAACAAAGCAGCCAACGGGAAAGAAACATCAATCAGGTGCCCACAGAAACGCCTGTCAATCAGCAGGACCCCCTGGCCAATCCTGGAGTTCAGCCAGCTCCCCTGACCAACTCCAATGGGACAAGGGACTTAAAAACACCTTTTCCTGTCCCAAGCCCTTCCCTTCCTGCTGTAAGCCCCATAAAAGTTCAATCCGGTCAAGCTCCCACGCGGTTTCTCCTCAGACCCTTCCCCTGTCCACTCCGTGGGTCTGATCCAGTTCCACCAGGGTGTGATATCTCAAATAAAGCCTCATTCGGAGGCCTTTTAAAATATGCCACCTTTGGTCGCTGCCCACCTTGCCTGATCTTACACTTATTAGTCCTATTTTACATTGAAGAAACTGAGGCACGGGAAGAGTGAACTATTTGTTTAGTGTCCAGCCAAGGAAGCAGTGGAGGATGGATTTGAGCACAAAGAGGCACTTGTAAACCAGGTGTTTGGAGCACTCTGCTAAAGGAGCAAAGGATATCAAAAGGGAGGGCAGTGGAGATTCTATGAGGCTGTGTGTGTGATACTGCTTGATCCCAAAATGGTAGTTTGGAATTCATGTGTCAAATTCCTGACTTTATGTCTACTTCATCTGGCCTCATCCTATCTGACAGGCGTTATTATCCTCATTTACAGATAAGCGAACTGAAGAATAGAGTTAACTCATCCAAGATCACACCACTGCTAGTGGTGGAGATGGAATGTGAATTCAGTGAGCCTACCCTTAACACACTGTGCCAGCCAAGTGTCCTCACACGAAGGAAAGCCCTTTGCAAGCTGCCAGAAGCTTCGAAGCTGCCCAGGTACTTCCCCCCCGCACCACCGTCTACGCAATCTGTCCCTTCCACCCACTTACTCTGCCCCCCCCCCCAC
>NW_026000153.1:3259213-3281186 GCF_001458135.2 Marmota marmota marmota
GAGGCGGCGGGGGCCCCCGAGCGGGTCGCAGTAGCCCTTTGGCCGCCGAGGAGGAGGAGAAGGCACCCGTGGAACCGACGGCGCAGGTGCCGGACGCTGGCGGACGCGCGAGCCAGGTAACCTTAGAGAGGGACGCAAGCGAGTGCGGCGTCTACAACGCTCGGGGCTGAGGAATTGGCCTTGAGCCCTGGAGGCTTGTGGTGGAGCTAGGCTGCGGGGCTGTCAGAGTTAGTTGGGGGTGGGGAGAGGAAGAAGGAATGGGATTAGATTTTTTGCTCACTCTTTTGGTTCAGTACTTTGCGTGCATGGGAATGTCTTTCCCTGGTACCTGGGACTAGAGGATAATGGAAGTGGTCTTGACCTCTATGAGGATGCGCGTTTTTCCTAAGAACCACGCTGCGGCTCACCAGGAGTTTAACCCAATGGTTGTCCGTGTGTGCGTCTTCCCGGGAGTAAGGAGCCGAGTCAATGTGCACTCCAAGGCCAGCCAGCAGTCGGTCCCTCAGCGACCTAACCATCAACCTCGCCCGATTATTAGCATACCCATTATTAGCACACAGATAACAGGTACCCTGACAGTCTTGTGACCAACATGGTCCCTTTGGTTTATTGGTACAGCCTCTTTTGCAGCTTAACTTTTTTCTTTTAAACAAAATTCACCAAGTTCTGTAGATTGAAATATCTGGTGCTGCCCAACACTAGACCTCCTTATCCATAGTTCCTACCAGCGACTTTTTAAATTCCTTCTTGACCCAAATCTTAGTGTAAACTGGTATGGATCAACAAGTGTTCCTTGGGATATTTTGTGTGTGTGTGTGTGTGTGTGTGTGTGTGTGAGTGTGTAGTGGAGTCTTATGCAAAATGGAAATTGGGGCTAAACTGGTTTGTTTGCAGCACTTCAGAATCGCCCTGTTTGTGTAGGCAGTTGCCTGACGGGCTTCTCCACCCTCTGAGAGAGGGGTCGTTGTGCGAAGTTCTGGGTGATTCATTGTTATGCCGATCTGATCCCTTCCTCCTCAAGGCCACCGGAACTAAGGGGGATGGGGTTGGTGAGTCTTGGTGGGCTCCTGTCTTTTAGAAAAGTTGAAGGTTCTTCCTGCAACACTAGCTCTTTCTTCAGATCTGGGGCCTGTGGGGCCTGTCTCACCTGAGGAGGACTGCCCTGTTTCCTTACCTGGTTCTGAAATATATGGGGTTATAACCCACTGCTGGATGCTGCACTAGGTTATCACCCTGCCCCCCTCACAGCTGAAGACCAGCCTGTTTGCAAAGTGAGCTGGGTCGGGAGGGAGGGGAGGCTGTGTGCTCTTGAGGACCTACCTCCTAGGGAGAACCTGGACTTGCATGTGGGGATCAATTAGCTGTCTTAGCTGCCAGATGACTTGGTTCTGTTCAGTCTGGTAGTGACTGTTGAGACTTTAGAGTTTCCAAGCTATGTCCCCTTTGTCAGCAATGCCTCTTGCTTAAGCCTTGTGAGGTCCACAGGCAGGCATCCTTATGTCTAGTTTGTATTTATGGAAAACAGAAGTCCAATGAGTTAGGGGACTTGATTAAAGCCACACATTAATTAATGACAGAGGTGGGACCAGAATCTGAGTCTCCTGTCTCCTAAACTGGCTCATAAATTAAGCAATGGGCCCTTTACTCAGGCTGTCTGGACAAGCATACACCTGGGATGGGGTGACTCAGCTCCCCCCCTCAGCTTGTCTCCTGCCCCTAGGAGAACTGCTCTCTGGTGCTGGGTTTTTAAAGAGATTTTAAATTCATAATGAAGACCATGACTTTGGGGAAAAAATGGTCTAGGGAAACAATACCAGTCTTTGCGCTTAGCTACCTGGTATTTATCACTTACTAGCTTCCCTCCTTCCCACAGGTTTTTTTAATCACTCCAAGCCTCCATGTCTCCTAGGTCAAGAGGAGGATGTTGTGCTAGTTAAATGGGAAAAGCATGTGTGTGGTGCCAATAAGTGTGCCTGCCCCATAGGGTCAAAGTAGGAATTAAAATTTCATTCCATAGAAAGGGCTTAGTCCTGCATCTGTCTCAAGTACTTAATACATGTAAGCTTACTGTTAACTTGGAAGAGGAATCATACTTTACCCCATAGGAACATTATAGGTGTTTTTTCTTTTTTGGTTTTTAATAGATAAGTCTAATGGCTTACAGTTGAGTTGCAGGACATTCTGGTTTTAGTGTATATTTTTTCATAATTATTGTACACATGCAAAAAATATTTTGGAGTAGGGGATTTTACAAGTAGGTGTCAAAAGATGTACTGCTTTGGTCTCACCTCTTAATGGGGCTAATCATTATCTGAAAACAAACTCCTGGAATTCCCCAGGCCCAACAAGCTTCCCTTCATAACCACAGCCATTCACTACAACCAATGAATATGTCCTTCAAAGTTGTGCACAGGTTAAACCAAGACATGAACAGCTTTGTAGAGTAGGATGTTTGAGCATATTTAAAGATGCATGGCTGCCTGCAGTCAGCATCAGTATTTGAGAGAACTGTTGCTACTTTGAACCTGAGAGGGCTTGTGGTTTGTCTGTGACAGTGACCTATTACAGGACAGACAGGTCCCATCTGGGACCACTCTATTTACTGACTTTTGGGCTGCTTTCTTCAAGTCACAGAAATCTAATACAGTTAGTATTTAATTCTAAGAGTAAAGGGAAAAGATAAAAGTTCCTTGATTGTTAAAGTAAAATTTGTTTTCATGTCAAAATCAATAATCACTAATGCCTGAGATGAAACACAGATATTTGCCTGTTTTTAACTTACAGTCATGATACAGAAATAGTCTTATAATTACATTGTAGCTCAACAAAATTTTACAGTAAGCTTCTCATTTTGCTTACTAACAGACATTGTAAAGTGTTTATGGTCTTGCATGGGAAAGGAAGGCACAAGTTACTGTATTAATGTCATATGGCTGCTGTAGCAAAATGCCACACTTAAATAGAAATTTACTGTCTTACAGTTTAGGAGGCAAGAAATCCTCAAAGTGTTGGCAGCATTGGTTCCTTCTGAGGCCTGTGAAGGAGAATCTGCTCACAGATCCCTCCTGCTTTGGGGTGGCTTGCTGGTAATCTTTGGCATTTCTTGGCTTCAGCAGCATCACCTCAATGCCTACCTTCATCTTCACTGAGTTCTCCCTGTGGGTGTATCTGTGTCCAGGTGTCCCTTTTTATAGGAACATCATTCATATTGGGTAAGGATCCACCCTGACATCTTAATTTATCTAGTCACACTGGCAGTGACCCAATTTCCAAATAAGATTTCATTCTAAAGTTCTAGGAGTTCTGACTTCAGCATAGGAGGGACACAGTTCAACCCATGACAGTCACCATTGCCCTTCTGTCAACTCTTGGGGGTGTTCATCTTGCTTAGGCTCTAGCCATTAAAAGCTAAGTCACCTGTTTCTGGGATCGACTGATCTGGGTGTAGAACCATCTGTGTGTAGGACTTGGGACAAGCTCTTGAGGAAGTTGGCTTTTGCTGACTTGATGTGCAAACCTGGGAACCTTAGTTCGAACCATCTTTTTCTACTCAAACTTTGACTTCTATTGGCAGGTTACAGAGAAATATTTTATAACAACTTTTGAATCATTCCCCTCCTCACCATCTCCCCTGCTTCTGTGTTCAGGCAGTGTGAAATCAGCGTGCAGAGCCATGGTCCGGGGGGTCATGGTACTGACACTGGAGTCTGGCCAGCCAGGGTGATCTCAGCTCTACCATTGTCTGTGATAACACTTCATGTGTGTGTGTGTGTGTGTGCGCGCACACACACGTGCTCTGGATTGAGCCCAGAAATGTTTTACCACTGATATACATCCTCAGCCCTTTCTGTTTTTATTTTGAGCCAAGGTCTTCCTAATTGCTTAGGGTCTTGCTAAATTGTTGAGGCTGACCTTGAACTTGCAATTCTCCTTAGCTTTGCTGGGATTACAGTTGTGCCCCATCATTCTTATCTCTCTTGAGTTTTGATAAGAGTACCTGAGGGAGTTGTTGGAGAATCAAAAGAGATAGTGCAGGTCAAGTGGGCAGGGTTGGTATGTAGTAGACTTTCTTTTTTTTTTTTTTAAAGAGAGTGGGGGAAAGAGAGAGAGAGAGAGAATTTTTTTTAATATTTATTTTTTAGTTCTCGGCGGACACAACATCTTTGTTTGTATGTGGTGCTGAGGATCGAACCCGGGCTGCACGCATGCCAGGCGAGCGCGCTATCGCTGAGCCACATCCCCAGCCCGACTTTCAATATTAACTATTATTGAACTGAGAGCTCTATAATAACCTCTCCCCAGCTTAGTCCCGATCATTCTATTGCCAGGTGCAGATTTCTAAAGCACACCTTGGTGCATCTCCCCACTTCATTTGGGGATCCGCCTCTAGCTTCCTATCACCAACTAATTCTATATATTGTCATTCAGGGCTCCCAAGTGGCCCATTAACCCATTCCCCACCTGCCCTTGCTGAACTTGTTACCCTGGTGCTCTGCCTGAAGCCTACTTTCCTGCTCAGACCTTTTCTCCCTCCACTCCCCATCCCCATGCTACCTCTTTACTGTTTCCCTTGCCTAGAGTTCCTGCCTTTCATTCCTGCCATGCTTTCACTGTTAAATTCTCAGACTGTTCCTGTTCTTCCTTGGGCTCTATTGCACTCTGGAACCTTTTTTAAGACTTGGCACCCTCTACTTTGAACTGTGGTGTCTTGAATGTGGAAACTGGGTCTTTACTTTCCCTGCAGTAGCACCCAGGGCCAGGGTTTAGAGCAGAGGTCAGTACAGTTAGTGTCTGTTGCCCACTTATGTCCAGGGTTCCACAGGGGCTTTACAGCCCTTCCAAGGTTGTCACAACCCTGAATGTGCCTTGGGTCCTTCAGGGCCAGAGTTCCAACTAGAAAGTAGGTCAGACCTGAAATCCTGACCATTTAATGCCAACTACTTCAGTGGCTGGAGCAGAGGAGGGCAGACCATCAGGTTGGCATTATAATGAATCGGGTGGTGAAACTTGGGATTGCCTGAAGTTGTAGAGCACGGCAGTGACCTTGCTGGAATAGAGCAGGGCACTGTTCCCAAGCACGGAATAAACCACACCTCCCGCCCACTGCAAACTGCCAAACAATAGCTGCTCCCTTTCATGGCAGCCTTGTGAGAGGGATATTTCGTTCTCAATATCAAGTTGTTAAGGATTTACATTCATACTCAGGTACCAAGGCAGCTGAGGTACATGCTTGGGTTGCTTTTGGTCAAGTTGTAGGTGGTGCTTGGCAGAATATGGCCATGTCATGGAGGCAAGAAAAGACCTTTTGAAAGAGGCTAGAACGGAGTTTCCATCTATGAGTCAGGCTCCTCCAGACAAATAGAACCAGTAGAGTATGAATAAATAAATACACAAAGATTGATTTCAGAGAATTGGCTGACACAGTTGTGGAGGCTAGCTGTCCGAACTCTGTATAATAGTCAGAAGCCCTGGAAAGAGCAAGAGCTGGGATGCTGCATGCTTGAGGTGGAATTTCTTCTTCAGAGAATTTTGTTCTTAAAGCCCTGCAGCTGATAAGACGAGGCCCCCCCCAGATTATTGAAGGTATTTGAAGTCAGCTAGTTGATTGCTGACATTAAGCACATCTACAAATGTCTTCAGAGCAACACATAGGCATCTATTTAATTGAGGAACAGTACTGTAGCCTAATCACATTGACATAAAACTAAGCATCTGTACTCCACGTCCTTCTGATCGGTCATTCACTCCCAAATTGGCAAAAGGAGGATATTAACACCTTTCTTTGAGCCTTCTTGTGAGGATAAAATGACACAACATTGAGCCAGGTGTGTGATGGCACACTCCTGTAATCCTAGCGGCTGGGGAGGCTGAGGCAGGAGAATCGTGAGTTCAAAGCCAGCCTCAGCAAAAGTAAGGTGCTAAGCAACTCAGTGAGACCCTATCTCTAAGTAAATACAAAATAGGGCTAGGGATGTGGCTTAGTGGTTGAGTCCCCCTGAGTTTACTCAAAAAAAAAAAAAAAGAAAAGAAAAGAAAAGACAACCATATTGAAGGGTTGGTACCAATTCCTAGTGTGGTAATAGATGCTCAACTAATGATTTGCTGTTGCTGCTGCTGAGCCCTGGGTGAAATTGCCAGGAAACCCTTGCCTCTCCAGGAAATTGCAAGTGATTGCTCAGTCGTGCAGTGACCTGCTTTGGCCTGAGAGAAACCCTTCCCTCCTCAAGGGGGAAGTCACACTGGAAATGGTTAGATGAATTGGGGATGTTTGCATTAAGGTCTGGATGAGGGGGTGGCTGGGGCTCAGTGATAGAGCACTCACCTGGCGCATGAGGCACAGGGTTGAATCCTCAGCACCACATAAAAAAATAAAATAAAGGTCTTCATCTACAACTAAAATGTGTGTGTGTGTGTACATATACATATGTGTATATATATGTGTATACACACACACACACGCATGTAAGATCTGGCTGGGGAAGGAACACAAGCACCATCCTCAAATATCTGAAGAGCTGTCTTGTGAAGGAGACCCTGGACTTGCTGAGGAGGGAGAACCCAGAGCCAGACTGAAGCTTTCCTGAGGCTCAACTACAGGAGAGACTTCACCTTTCTTCAGAGCTTGCTTCTCCTGGAGTGGTCGGTGACTGCATCAGTCACCTGGGTGCTTGGTAAAGTGCAGAGTGCCAGGCCCACTCACACTTATTGAATCAGAGCCTCTGGGTTCTTGTGGTACCCCCAGATGGAGGGCTCCTGCCTTAGGGTTCCTCCCTCAGGAATTCCCAGTGTCCAGCATCACCTGGGTGGAGGGAGGGCCATGCCAACACCCCTTCTATGAATTTAAAAGCTTAGGATAACTAAAGGACTGGGCCAGAGGGACATGCTTGGGGAAAGGACCAGGGCTACCCCGAGTGTTTTTGAAGTTTAAAGTTGAAGCCCAATTTCTTTTTATTATTTCCCTGCATATTCCAAAGAACTTTTCTCTGGATGGAGATGGAGTAGGTTGGGGGATGTGGAACTGGCTTGCAAAAAAAAAAAAAAAAAAAGGTACTAATTATGAATGTATAACTTGCATGTAAATGCAGCTTTAAACTCAAATTCTAGAACTAGAGAGGCTGAGGGAAAAGTACCAGAATAGGAGGGAACTTTCTGAAGTATTCTATATTGTGGTGTGTCATGGGTTACATGGGTGCCTGCATTTGCTAAACCTTTGCTAAGGTTTCTGCATTTCTGCATGTGTCAGTCCAACCCCAAAACTGAAAGATTAATTGAGTGGGGAGGGGTGAAGTTATTGACATGAATGCTGGGTAATTATTGAAACTGGGTGATGGGTACATGGAAAGTTCACTATAGTACTCTGCATTCTATTTACGTGTGCTTGGTATTTTCTATAACATAAAAAGCATTGTGCATTTCAAGGACCAGGTAGCCTATCTGACCTGCTGGGGTAAACTGAAATTAAGTAAAAGAGATCCTAAGGAAATCCCCCATCCCTGGCCCTGGCCTGCAGGAGGGGTTACTTTCATGAGAAGCAGCCTCATTTCAAATCAAAGCCTTTGAGTTGGAGCTCAGGCCCAGTGTCGCAGGCACTGTGGTGCTGGTGGTTGGAAACCTGGTGGTGGTTTTGCCTGACCTCTCTTGGAGGGGAGTACATCAAGCGGGTATCTGTCCAGTTTATAGCTGCCTCCCTACCTCCACCAGGGATCTTCAGAAGTGAGTTTGGCTTATCACATGTCTTACTACAGAAAATTCCAAGCGTACATCACCAGTGGAGAGATGGACACTAGGATAATGACCTCCATCTCCATCATCCAGCTTCATCAGGTCCAGTTCATGTTGGTGTTGATTCATCCATGACTCCCTCACCCTTTCCTCTTGTAATATTGTGATTTTTGCCCCCCTGTGCTGGAGAGTGAATGCAGGGATTGGACCCAGGGCCTCCACATTTTGGATAAGCACCCTACCACGGCACTATGCCCCAGCCCCTCCGTGCTTCCTTGTTTTAAAATAGTCCCCAACATAATTTTTTATTTCCCCAGACATTTCTTGTGTGAACTTTCTGCAGGGACTTTCCAACTTTGATTCTTTATTACTACTCTTCCCACTACTTTCATTGGCTAGAAAACCTGCAAATATTTCAGTATATACTCCTGAAATGTGAATGTGAAGTCTCTTCTAAACTGTGCCATTAGCACACCTATAAGAAATTAATAACAATTCTTTAATAGCAAATATTCAGTCAGTGTTCCAAATTTCCTAATATTTCATGAATAGTCTCTTGTGGTTGGTTTGAACCATAATCCAAATAAGATCCCACCTTGAATTTTTGCCAGCTGTGTCTGCATAGTAAAGTAACAAACAGATAGGAACACGTTTGATCTGGATGGGATCCACTGTCCCACCACCACGGTTGGAATCTGTGCCTCAGTATGAGGGAGCAGTGTGGGTCATAGTGGTGACAGAGAGCAGAACTCCCCCAGGTGGCTCATGAAGAGACTGAAGTGAATGACTTCTTACCATGTGGATTAGGGCAGATGGGGGTGTTGGTGTTGAGGAATGTTGGAGAACCCTGGAGGAAGAAGTGCCCTGACCCGTCCTTTTCCACCCTGCAGTTCTGTTCCAGCCTCCTCCTGGTGAACTCAGCTGATTTCCAGCCAACTTCAGAACCTCAGATAGCAGGACTCAGCTTCCAGGGGATGTACATGGATCTGGAGGGACAGACAATACCCCAGTACTAGGGCTAAGAGCTGGCCATAGAATAAAAAATGCTTGCAGCCTGATCCTGGTTTTGTCACTCACTAGCAGTGTGACTTTAGGAAAATTGTTTAACCTCTGTCCTCACTTTCCCCCTGTAAGAAGGATGGTAACAGTACCTACCCTGAGGGGATGCTGAGCAAATTAGATGAGATAATGCCCATGGTGCCTGGTCCACAGTGAATACTCCATAAACCTGAGCTATAATTATTGTAAGCTGTTATTAAGAACCACCCAGGCCAAACAGGGCACTGTCTCGCTTTATCTGGCTTGTCTCTGTAGCCCTGATGATCCAGCTTGCCTCCAGCCTAGAGACCAGCCTCCGAATTCTTTGGCCCTAGTGTTTCCCTCTAATGTCACCCTACTCATAGACACCACACTGTTCAAGAGAAGTGAGAGAGAGAGGAGAGAGAATTTTTAATATTTATTTTTTAGGTTTCGGTGGACACAACATCTTTGTTTGTATGTGGTGCTGAGGATCGAACCCGGGCCGCACGCATGCCAGGCGAGCTCGATACCGCTTGAGCCACATCCCCAGCCCAACCACACTGTTCTTTGTCTTTGAAGGTTCATCCAACCCCAAAGGTCGAAGGAGGTCTCAATCTCTCCCCCCCTTGATGAGTAAATGAGAGGGCCTGTCAGTCCAGCTGGGACTGCTCACAAAGGGTGTTGTTTTCAGGAGCAAAGTCTCCACCCCATTGTTTAGGTTCTAAGGGCCCAAGCTGAGAGGATTCTGGCTCCTTGCAGAGGATGAGATGGATCAGTTCCCAGCCAAGAATGTGGTAGAGAGGACTTTTCCTGGAGGTTCTGATTCTCCGTGAGTCACCAGGGTTTTAGTTGTGATTAAGGGCCCCAACTCACAAATTTATGATGGCTTCCTATGGTAAGCGTGGAAACTGACTCTTTTTTTTCTTTTTTTTTTTTCCTTCTTAATTGGGTCCCAGTACCACAAGTGTAAAAATCACCTACACACAAATAAAAAGGAACTTAATGATGGGTTTAGCTTGCCTATTCTTTAAGAGCCTGGACCATAAACCTGCATCATATACAACACTACTTGTAAAATATCCATATATCTCAGTTCTGTGCCATTGAGTTGAGAAAACAGGAAAGAAGAGAACAGAGATAATAACTGCTTCCTACCAGGGGCCGGTATTGCTTTCTCTTGAAACTCCAGTTGAGTTATTGGCAGTCCGTCATTGATTTTAACTTCTCAGAATCAAAAAGGGGTAGTAACTAATGTTTATAAAGTGTCTTGATATGTATGAAGGCACTTTTTTCAACTAATTCCTTAAAATGGGAATTATTAGATAATACTGACCTCTCATTTCAGAGTTGGGGAAACAGGGTCAGAGAGGTTACACAGCCATTGACATGCAACAGGCCTTTTTACTGTCTGTCAGATCTGGGCCCTTGTAGCAATAGTTCATTTAAGGCTTTGCAGGCTGCAAATGATATTACAAATGCCACAGACCTTTTTCACTTTATAAATATAAATAATATAAGAGTGAATCCTACTCTTCCCTGCCTTGAGATAACTGGCATAGTTGGTTTCTCTGGAATGCAGACTTCCAGGCTAAGTTTAGTGTGCAGGAGGGAAAGCAAGGGTTCAGCTATGATGTGGACATGGTACATCAAGATGACCAGGCCTTTCTGCCTTGGCCTGATCAATACTGGGATGTGGAAAGGCATGATCTTGGGTGAGGGAGCTCTCAGCAACTGTAGGCCAGCTGCTCATGGAAGTCACAAGTCCTTCCTTGTAGGGGATCTGGGGTACATCCCCACATGCATCATGCTAACTAACTATGGGGATAATTTTTTCTTTTGTCTATACTTCTTGTGACATGTTCCTGTTTGCTTCCTAATATGTTCTCAGTAAATGAGAGGTAAATGAATACAGGAAAGACCATCTAAGATATTTATTCCTTAGGGCTGTGCAAGTTTTAGCATTGATCTTCCCTAGGTCTGTGGGATTCAGCCAACAGTTTGCAATCAGGAT
Organism: Marmota marmota marmota; assembly: GCF_001458135.2. NCBI lineage: Eukaryota > Metazoa > Chordata > Mammalia > Rodentia > Sciuridae > Marmota > Marmota marmota. The sequence continues at coordinate 3,269,967 of NW_026000153.1, forward strand.
TCTCAATAGTTATGTAGGCTTCTCTTTCTCCTTGTGGCCTCATAGGCAAGGTGACCATATTAGACAGTTCTGGTTTACCCAGTTAATTATTAACAGCACCCTCTTATCCTCTCAAAGGTGAACTGGTGAACTTAACAGTTGTGATGGCCACTTATTCATAGACCCCCTGGAATGTCAGAGATAAGGGAGCCTTTGAGGAAACCAGATTATCAAGGTTGAAATGAATCTGCCCCGGGTCTGTCTGCCTCTCAGTCTTCTAGAACTGGAGAGAGAAGAGGAAATACCCAGAGGCAGCAAAGCATAAATACCTACCCCAACCATGACTTGAACTTAGTTCCTTGAACAACTCACTGTGAGAGCACTCAGGCTTTCTCTTACTATTTGAATCTGTCCCCCACTTTAGTCTAGAGCTGCCCTGCTGTCTTCATATTCAGACATACATTGTTATCTGTGGGGTTGTAGCTGCTGATGAGCTGCATTTTTAGTCTTTTAATTGTTGACTATTAAGAAAGAAACAGACCCAGGGTAAAGGGGTGTGGGGAAATGGTATGCTCAAATACTATTGAAGACAATGTTAAAATGGAACAGCCTTTGGGGGAGGGGGGTGGCAAATTGTCATATCCCATGAAAAAAAGTTGGAAAATTGTCAGAATAATTTCTTTGGAAAGCAAAAATTCCTAGTACAGAACTTATGGGAGAAAACTCTTTTAAGCTTTACAAGAATAGGGAATTTTTATGTTATATAAAGCTTCTCAGTTCCTTTTTCAAAATTGGCATGATGAGGATACCAAGACCTAAAAATAACACATTAAAGAAAACCACAAGTTACTCTTAGGAATAGTCATGAAAAATATTAAACTAATAGCAAGATACACAAAGAATATAGATGACAAACTTGTAGCCTCCTCATTGCCCCTCTCCACTTCCTATCTTCCTCAGTCTGCTCTGTTTTGGTGGCTTCTTTTTTTTTTTTTTTTAAACCCTTGAACCCAGGGGCACTTCATCACTGATCCACATCCTCAGTACTTTTTATTTTGAGACAGTCTTGTAAGTTGCTCCAGGTGGTCTTGAACTTGATCATTCTGCCACAGACACCTGAGTTGCAGGGATTACAGCATGCCCTGGGCTCCACCTGACCCTTCATATTAGGATTCCAACATTACAATTCCTGAAGACTCCTGGCGCCAAGCCCCACCTCGCTCTGTACTCTCTTGCTGGGAATATCTCATCAGTTCCTGTGACCCTGCTCCCCACCCCAACCTGTCTTGATGTGTCACCTTCAGGTCAGACATTTGCTCTGATTTCCAGATTCTTAGTATGACATTTCTACTTGTCTTTTCACATCTTAAATTGAACCATGTCCAAAATGGAAGAACTGTTTCCTATTTCAGCTGTTTTCCCCTCAGCTATCCCAAGTTATTCAAGAGTCAGATCTAAGAGTCAGTTAGTTCTTCCCTTTACCTCCTGTTTCTGTTTCAGAGACAAGCCCCAACTAACCTTTTCCCAAAATATATCATGGTTTTCCCCACTTCCATCTGTATCTGTCACCATCCCTTTTCAGACTGTCATCCATTGAGATCACCAGAGTAGCCTCCTTGCCTCTTTTCCTGCTTCCACTCTTGTGAAGACTGGAGGTGAGACAAGTAGAAATGACCTAACACGACTACTGATGAATGAGAAAAAGACTAATGTTTCATGGTAAAAATGAGCAAAAGAAATACATACACATTTAAACTTTTGAGACTGAACATCTTTTCAAACTTTAAAAAAAAAAAAAAGAGTACATATATCCTTTGCCCCGATTTATCTGTTGTTTAATTAAAGAGTGAATTAAAGCTATTATATCCCTCAATTCCCAGATACTTTAGTGTGTTTCTTGAGAACAATGATTTTCTTTTCTGTATCCAGTTATCAAAGCCAGGAAGCTTAACATGCATCTAAGATGATTATCTACCTTACTGTCTATATTCAGAATCGGTTGCCCATAAAGGTGCTTTATAGTTACTTTCTCTTCCGGATTCCCATCTAATCCAGGATCATACATTGCAATTGAGTTACTGTGTTCCATTAGTCATCTTTAGTGGAAAAGTTACTCGGTTTTAGAACTTCTTAACCTTTAGATTTTTGAAGAGTATCCGTTATTTTGTAAAACGACCCCCCAGTTTCAATTTATTTGATGTTTCCTCATAATTCGATTGAGAGTAATGAATTTTTGACAGGAACATAGAAATGGTAGTGTTCTTCATATTAGGAGTACCATGATGTCAGTTTACCCATTTGGGTAAGATGGTATCTGCCAGGTTTTCTTGTAATGTTTTTCTCTTTGTAATTAAAAATAATCTGCAGTGATAATTTGAGACTATTATTTAAGTATCTTGTTTCTTACCAAATTTTCACTCCATAGTTGTAGCATCTATTGATGGTTTTCTAGCTCTGTCATTCTCTTTCCATATTTATTGTTTGTATTCTACTGTAAGAAAACATTTTTTCCCTCATTTATTTAGCTGTTTATAGTTGAGTAGATTACTAAATAACTTTATTCAGTGAGTTATGATCCATTATTCTATTAGATTTTTAACCTAGTTTTAGCTTCCTGCATTGTGTGTTCTGGTCCTGTAGAATTTCTCTGTCCTTGGTCCTCCTCTCCCTGAGTTCACACACACACACCAAAAAAAAAAAAAAAAAAAAAAGTTTTCCAGACTAATGTTTACTTGATCCATTTCCTTATGGGCTTGATTTGTTACCTTTTTCTGTTATTTATACAATTTTATGTGTAACATTCTCAAGTTGGCATGTTGACATAGTGTTCATGTGTGTTGTATTAATTCAACGTAATACAGAATAAGGGAATCTTGCATTGTGTTCTAAAATTGATTGTGTGATTTAGAAATTAGAAGTTCCTCTGTCCACCAGCAGCAAAGTTAGCTGTGTTGGGAATCAGAATTTTTCAATTTGGTCATCTTCAAATTTAACAAACCTTGCTTGAGCAAAAGATAAAAGGTTAAAAAAAAAAAAAGTAGTGGCCAATTATTCCTTTTCCAGATTTAGAGAGTATTAGCATTGTAATTGCATCAAAGAACAATCCATCAGACATAGGATCCCTACCAAAGTCTTAGGATGTTGTATCTAAGAATTGAACATTCAACAAATGTCTGTTTGGGGTTTACTATGTGCTGGACACTAGGGTAGACAGATGGCATATAGCAGCCCCCAAGCAAACAAGAGACCCTCCCTCAAGAAACTAGCATCCTAGCAGGACAGACAAGACTGCTAACAAATTCAAAAATATCAGTTGGTTACTGAATTCTGTAGGGGTAGGAGACACAGAGCAAGGGAGGTAGATGTTGGACTGAGAGGTTTTTGGTTTTTGGTACTGGGGATTAAACCTAGGAGCACCACATACATACATTTTTATACATACACACACACACACACACACAAGAGGGTCTTGCTGAGTTGCTTGGAGCCTCACTAAGTTGCTGAGGGTAGGCTGGCTTTGAACTTGTTGGTGGGATTATAGGCGTGCACCACTGTGCCTGGCAAGAGATACTTTTTAATGGCATGGTTAAGAAAGAAAAGTGAACTTAGGGGTTGGGAATATAGCTCAGTTGGTAGAGTGCTTGCATTGCATGCACAAGGCCCTGGTTCAATCCCCAGCAACACACACACACACACACTGAATTTAGAGAACTGAATGAAGCCACAAGAAAAGGGGGTAGAGTTGAAGTCAGAGAGAGCACCTTGTAGGGCAGCCAATCCAAGGCTGCAAAGTGAAGGGGTCCTTGGTGGGCCTGAAGACAGTTTGGGGACATTGCTGTTTAGAGATCAGGGGATGAGGCAGCAAAGCAGAAGCCTTAGGGGATCTAGGAGAATAGGGGAAGAGGTACTTGGATACAAGATGAACAAACTGTTTCCAGGAGGAGGCAGGAACTAAAGTCAGATTTTGCTGGTAGGTCAAATGAAGATGGAGAACTGTTGGATTTGGGAGACCTTGTAGGCTGTTTTAGTGGAGTGGTGGGCAAAAAATTCTCATTGAAATAGATTTGAGAGAGAATACACTGAGTCCAGATAACTCTTTGGAGGATTTTGCTCTAAAGGGGAGCAGAAAAGTGGAGTGGGACCAAGGGTAGTGTGGGACCGATGGAAGGGGTTTTTACACATGGCAGGCATACATTAGTAGGCTGATAGAAATTGCCCGACCGGGCTGGGGATGTGGCTCAAGCGGTAGCGCGCTTGCCTGGTTCGATCCTCAGCACCACATTCAAACAAAGATGTTGTGTCTGCCAAAAAAAAATAAATAAATATTAAAAAAATTCTCTCTCACTCTCTCTAAAAAAAAAAAAAAGAAAGAAAAAAAAGAAATTGCCCAACTGATGGTGCACCGCTGTTGACACAGAGGAGAAGGGAGAGTAGCAGGTACAACTCAACTTACTAGCGGGATTATGAGGTGTATACACATGAGACTGTCTATGCTGGGAATCAGAGTCACCTGCAGTGTTGGGAGGGAAGCAGAATGTGTCCTGGAGTTTGTACAGATAGAGAAGCCAGAGAAACCAAGTGGGCCACCAGGATATCTGCATCCCTTTTCTGCTTTTTTCCTTGCTTCTGGCATCTGTGGATTTTCATTTCTTTGATCTTCACCTTCCTACCTCTCCCCCACCCCCCAACTTAAAGAATGAACATTTCTTTGGATTGGTGGTGGTAGGGGGTGCTATCCTTGAGTTAGTCTAGTTAGTGCCATGTTCCTAGAAGTCAAAAATTAAAGAGATCCTTTGAAAGAGTTTGAGAAGCCTTATTGTTACAGGAAAAAGATTAAAGAAAATTTTAATATCATAACTGAAATAAACAGTATGTGTTAAATTGCTAGAAGAATCTTTTTTTAAGTCTCCTTAGCAAATTAAAAAGTGGAAGGACTCATCTGAGTAAATAGTCATATTGATATAGTTCTGATTATAAAAGGAATACGTGTTTGTTGTATTCAATTACAGAAGTATGTATAGCAAAGTCAGTCCTTTCCCAGTTTGTCCCAACCCATCCTGCCTTCTAGAAAGAATCACAGTTAATAGTTTGTAAAATAACATTTCCCAGATTTTTTGTTTGTTTCCTTCCCTCTTCCTCTCTCCCTCCTTCCTCGTCCTGGGGATTGAACCCACAGCTTGGCATCTGCTAGGTAAGCACTCTGTGGCTAATCTACATCCTCAGTTCCTTTTATTAATTTTGAGACTGGATCTTACCAAGTTGCCTAGGGTGGCCTCCTGAGTTGCTGGGCTTTTAGGTATGCGTCACTGTACCTGGCCTCCAGGTTTTTCTACATACACAGGTATTTAATCAGTGTTTCTTTCCATTTAGCTGCTTGATGTGTTTTCAATAAAGAACTAAAGAAAAACTACCTAACTGCAACACTGATTTCCAGATTCAGTATGCAAATATTTTAAATTCAAGGTCTGTGTACACGCATATAATTTAAATTGTCCGTGTTGGAATAGCCCATCTCAAAATTAGTGCTTGTCCTCGTTTCAGAATTAAATGTTTCTTTGATACTGAAATAATGAAATGCCTGTCGTAGCATTTGACATAAGGGTTTATAAGATCACTAAACAATTAAGTGAAATGCCATTTGCTTATTTTATTTGGGTTTCTAAGCACATTGTTGGGTACTTTTTAGGAGAATCAAGTACCAAGAGAGAGGTATGAAGGTATGGATCACAGATCTGAGGAGGAAAAAAACGAGGAAAGGGTGTCCGGCCAGAAGGAGAAATTACAACAGAATAATGAAGATGAAAACAAAGTAGCAGATAAACCTGAGTGGGAGGCGGAAAAGACTGCTGAATCTAGAAATGAGGTGAGCACATCAGAATCTTCTAGTCTTGCCGTTTTGGCTTTTGTGTAGCTTTGTGGCACTGACAATTTACATTGAGAATGAATTTTGCATGTAAGTATGCTCCACTGTTACAAATCTGTCATATGAAAAAGTATAATTAGGCTTTAAAAAGAATCAGCTCACAGAATGTTTTCTCTGGTTAAACTCAAGATTTTGCAGTACATGCACACATACCCTCCAGCAACCTACTAGCAGGTTTTGCTCATTGTGTTTGCCAAGATAAGGGATAAATACATGACTGATATTCTGGACCCAAGCTGGCTGGATCCTGGAGAACAAGAAAGAGGACTAACCCTGTAGCCAAATCACCCTCAATTCCTGCTAAGGCTTGAGTCCAGATCTGCAGTCTGCTAGTGGGCCAAGCAGACCCATTGACATCCAGGAGCATATTTCATACTTCTGGTCTCTCTTCTAAGGGGCCAGGCCTGGTGGTCCACCTTATTGGCTACTCATTGACTAAACGTACTCTGAGAGAAGAGGTATAGAAAGATGAACTCTAGAAGCTTGGCTGAAGGGATGGGTTCTTCCTGCAGCCTGGTCTTACCCTCTTCTTTTACTTGGACCACATCTGGTTTCTATTCTGTCCTGCTGAGGTCCTGCCCACAAGCCTGACACACAGGTGCTCCAGAGACAGGCCTGGAGATTCCACAGACCTTTAGTCACATGGCATTTCTACCCAGAAGGAGCACCCTTGCAGATCTTGTCCTGATGGACCTTTCACCATGACCTGCTTCAGCATATCCCCTCCCTGGGAGGTAGGGGTTGACCCTGATCTGTGAACCCTCTTGGAGGATGGAAAATACCATGCCTGGCCCATCCCAGACAGTCCAACCTCACTGAGGTTTTGACCATGTAACATTACAAACATTACTTGATTTTTATGGAGTGAAATCAGAAATAGCTTTGTTCTCTTTGCCTACCCAGTACTCTTCCTGCCCCTTCCAGCCTGTTCTAACCTGTTCTAGGGGAACCAGTTTTTCCTTCCACTGTGGGTAAAATCTAGGGCAGGTCACATGACTTCTAGATAATTAGATTTTAAAAGTTCTTCTGGTCATTCTAATGCACCAACTGACAAAAAATAATCTAGTGTAGTTCTCAAAAATTTACAACCAAAATTTAGCTTCTTCCCTCTTCCCATCTCATCTGTTGAACCCACAAGGCTTCTAGTGTGGAAACGGTATGTATGGCCATGTTCTCTAATTCCTCAGTTTGTCCTCTCCTGCCTGTTAGGCTGTTTTCCCTGGGGCTGAGGATATGGAGTGGTAAGAATTCAGGAGAGGTTATTTGGCACCAACTGGGCATTGTTTCCCTTGACCTTGGGATACAGTTTCATTTCAGATTAGTTACTTTCATTTTGTAGATTCTTTGGGGAATCCCTGCTCTTGTGGCTAGGTGTCTTTCATCTGCCATTCTTTTGAAAAGGGCAAATGCATCTCCACCTCCAGCTGGTCCTCTGGATTCTTAAATATTCAGCCACAGCCTCTCCATCAGGCCCTATCAACCACTATCTGGCTGTCTAGCATGGGTTCCTGGCCACATGCTTTTTACACCCTTTGTATTTCTCAGGCAAGACCTGAGAAGTAGACTGCAGGGAGCACACACCAAGTTTGTAAGCAGTTCTCTCTGAGGCTTTTCTGTTCTTTAGGTAAGAAGGAGGGTAGAGAGATTCACCCCATTTTCATTCCCTAACTTCTTCAGCTTCAACTCATGTATGCCCTCCGTCTCAGTCTGGCATTTCATTTCAAATTTCTAAGCATTTGGCACCTGCCTGTGCTTTTCTCCAGCTGGTATTCTCCCTGACCCCTCATTTACTTATTAGACTTTTATCTTTCCTCAGGTATCTTTTGTGTGGCTTTACTACCATTGCCCACACAAGCAACATATGGTGATGTCAGTGCCTATAGACATATACTGAAAAATCCATATTTATTTTGCAGGAGACATCATTTTTTAGCCCATATTCCTAAATGAATGTGTGTGTGTGTGTGTGTGTGTGTGTCCCAACACTGGGGGTCGAACCCAGGGCCTTGTACATGTTAGGCAAACTTCCCCTGAACCACTTCCCTAGCCTGGGAGAGTATTCTCCCACCACTTATTTAATGGTTCCTGGTATATTTCCTCATGCTGTTGTGTACTTTTTCTCCTGAGTATGTGGTATGTCTTTGCCTTTACTCCCTCACTGGGTATCACAGAAAAGCAGGAACTGTTCAAGTCTTTGAATTAAATGTTAGCAATTAATTCCCTGCTAGATAAACAGTGGACACTCATTCAATTTTTAATTAGAAACAGTATCTCCCAAAGTTGCTTAGGGCTTTGCTAAATTGCTGGGGCTGACTTTGAACTTGTGATCCTCCTGCCTCAGCCTCCAGAGTTACTGAGATTACAGGTATGCACCTCCATGTCCAACTCATTAAATGAGTAGATAAAGCAGGGAGCTGAGTTGAAGAGAAGGTAAAATGTAATATGATGTAGGAAAACATCAGTTTGAAATATATTAATCAGGGGCTGGGGTGGTGGCTCAGTGGTAGAGTGCTGGCCTAGCATGCATGAAGCACTGGAATCCATCCTCAGCACCACATAAAAACAAACTAATGTATCCACCTAAAACTAAAGATACATAAATAAATCACCCAAAGAGCAAGGCATTTGTGCCCCAGGTCCTATCAGGCTCAGCTCCTCATCATTTACAGAGGTCTTTGTATACTATAAGTTGTACAACATTTTTAAAATTTATTTTTTTATTAGAGCTTTATAGTTGAATGTGGTTGGGGGTTTTTTGTTTTGTGGTGCTGGGGATTGATCTCAGGAAGCACTCTACCAACTGAGCTATATCCCCAGCCCTCCAACCCTTTCTATTGAAAGTCTCACTAAGTTGCTTAGGGCTTCACAAAGTTGCTAAGGTTGGTTTTGAATTTGTGATCCTCCTGCCTCAGCCTCCTGAGTCATCAGGATTTCAGGCGGTTAAGGTAGCTCTAACTAGTAATTTGCATTTTTAAAGATATTTTGTCAGGTGAGTGAATCACTGGCATTTCCATTCATTTGGATGACAACCCTAGAAGAATACCTAGGGACAGTGATAAAATTTACCACATGCTTTCTCTCTAGCTCCACTGCAGGCAGTTAATGAATTCATTGTATACGCAGATTAAATGGTTCAAAGACATTTTCTTCTCACTAATGAGAAACTGAACTGAACTTATGTGTATCCACCATGTTCTTTGAATATTCCTCGTGGTCTTTGTTCAAAATGCAGTGAGGTCTTAACCTAAAATGGAACTGTATGTTTTTATTTGATATGAGGATTAGAAGCAATTACAAGAATCTGACTTAATTTCCTGGCACTCTAAATTGAACTGAAGTACAGTATAAGTTGTCTTACAGATTAATATTTAAAAATAGCTCAGCCATCCATTTTTAGGTAAGACTTAAACTCAGGTGAACAAAATATATGTAAGTAGTTTGATTTTTAAGTGGTGGAGTTCTTTGAAATTAAATGCCTCAAAATTGTCCTCTGAGGTATAGTAGACCGAAAAAAGTATTGCTTATTGTGTACAACAGAACGCTTTCCACAGTTAAAATGCTCAATTAGAAGGTATGTGATGATGAAACTCTGGAAAAAAAATGAATTTTTGATATAGAGGTTATAACCTCTATATCAAAGAAAAGACTGAGGAATTAGCAACAACATGAAGCTCTTACCACCTTTAGGACCTAAAGGAATCTGAGGAGAAACAAACAGCTCAGTGAGAACTGGAACTGATGATTCAGCGAACCCTAGTCTTTAAGGGAATCACTCTTACATCTGTCTCCTGTTGGACATGTCACCCCACCTGGTGGGGGTTAGCCCTTCAGCTCTCAATCTCCTGGGTGCTATCAGGAATAATAAAACAAAACAACCAAAAAAAAAAAAAAAAAACTCATAAAACACAACATTGGCTACTCTAAAAGACCAGTCCATATTTCACTTTTAAATAATCCTTGAATTGTTTTTGCAGAGGCTGGGGTTGTGGCTCAGTGGTTGCACACTTGCCTGGCATGTGTGAGGCACTGGATTCAATTCTCAGGCCCACATAAAAATAAAATAAACGTCCATCAACAATTAAAAATATATTTTTTAAAAATTGTTTTTGTAGTAATCCAAGTAGATTTGTGCTGATGTTACCCATTCTCACTTGTGATTATCAGTAAATTTTGGTTGGGGCCAAAGAAAAATCCAAAGTTGGGGTCATTAATAGAATACTTCGGAGTATTAAAAAATGAGGTCTAGGAGTTGGGATTGTGGCTCAGTGGTAGAGCTCTTGTCTGGCATATGTTGAGGCATCGGGTTTAATTCTCAGCACCACATACAAATACATACATAAAATTAAAATTTCATCAACAATAAAAATAATTTTTGAAAAAGAGGTCTCATTTTAATAACAATAGTTTGGTTGGCAAATAAGTCCACAGTCGTTAAAACGTAATTTCCCAAAGAGGAGCAAGAAAAAATCTTTTCCACTAATTTAGCTTAAATAGTCCTATAGCATCTACAGACATAGAAAAATCTAATTTATCATGGGTCCTAAAAAAACAGGACTTAATAGAACTCGAGAAATTTCGCAGAAAAGGAAACTATGTATCTTGACTGATTTTTTTTTTTATTTAATTTTTTTTTTTTAGTTGTAGATGGACACAATACATTTTTTAATTTTGTGTGGTGCTGAGGATTTGAACCAAGTGCCTCACACATGCCAGGTAAGTGCTCTACCACTGAGCCACAACCCCAGCCCTGAAACTTTTTTTTTTTTGGTAGTGAGGATGGGCCTCAGGGGCACTCAAGAACCACATCCCCAGCCTTATTTTGTGTTTTATTTAGAGACAGGATCTTGCCGAGTTGCTTAGTGCCTCACTGTTGCTGAGGCTGACTTTGAACTCTTGATCCTCCTGTCTCAGATTCCCAAGCTGCTGGGATTACAGGTGTGTGCCACCGTGCCCAGCTCATGAATCGCTAGTGCCCTACCAGTGAGCTTGACTTCCAGGCCTCCAATTGGTCTGAATCTTCCAAAAAACAAATAAACAAGAAGAAAAAAAATATATATATAGGAGGGTAGGAGTGAAGCACAGAACATGAATACCTCATTCAGGACCATGAATTCACTAACATAAAGATAATCTAGCCAGGTGTGAAGGCACACACCTGTAATCTGGTGATCTGGGAATCTGGCAAGAGAATTGCAACTTTAAAACTAGCCTGTGTCACTTAGCAAGACTAAAGGGATAGGGCTATAGCTCAATGGTAGAAGGCCCCTGGGTCAATTCCCAGCACCTCAAAAAAAAAAAAAAAAAAAAAAAAAAAACCC